>NC_143563.1:12120000-12424166 GCF_054136105.1 Typopeltis vanoorti
TATAAACCTGGTTTTAATCCATTTCCCAAGTAAGCAAACAGACAAAAAAAAAAAATATCACCACTGCTTTCCACATGGCAGGTACTGCACAGGGCAAACAATACTACAAAAGAGCACTGACATCACTGCCTATCACCTCGAAGCAGCCTCAACAGCACTATCACCAACTAAAGTAACAACATCAAACATCCCCTCCTTGACATTCCTCATCAGCTCATGAGATCAATATCATCAAGATACGTTTCTGTCACCAGAAAAATATGCACATTGTTAGTAGCCATGAAAAAGCCTGAATTCATCCATATCAAAAGTTTCCAATGACAGACACTAATGTACCTTGCAAACAACGATGCACTACACCAGGCATTCCCAACCCTATGCCCGCGGGCACAATGGCGCCCGTCATCCAATTTGTGTGTGCTCGCCGCTGTTCAACTGTGTGCCATATAGTTTGAAATAATCACGTGCACATCATGCAACAATTCATGGCATGCTATATGATGCATGCGTTAATGATACATGACGAGTATTAAACCCATACAATGTAAAGTAGACGTGCATTCGAAGTTGTTCATTATCTGTTGCTAGTTATATGCACATAACTTTAACGGTGTTTTGTACTTAAATTTTTGAAATATTTTGATTTTTAGTCCTAAAATGAATGAATCAAATAAAAGTAAAATTTCAAGTAAAATTGAAAAAATAGATGGTGCCCGTCACCCTACCGGTATTTTAAAATGTGCTCTAGGAAACAAAAAGGTTGGAAACCACTGCACTACACAATCTATTTCTACAAACCAGCAACACACTGGAATCATTCTGCAACCCAGCAACACTATAGAGCAGGGTTTAGCTTAGGCACCTACCATCAATCTCCTTACAAACTCAAGCTGACTGCAGACATACCAGGACATGCCCTGTATACTAACATAAAATCACTCAACCAGAATATCCAGCATGTGTTCAATGTTTGCATACCACAGCAAGATGCTCTGGCATCAGAAATCTTGGATTTCATACAAAGCCATCTTCCAAATATTCACCAAGAAAAATAATCTTCAATGTACTGAACATCATACCTCATTAATAAAAACTTCAAGCATGATAATCAACTAATGATGTCTTTCGGCACCATCATCCAGATAAGAGGTCCTGCACAGCAGCTAACAAGCCTCTCTATATGACTGAACAGGTATTACATTTCCAAACACACTGTTCTACTGATTAGAAACATCTCTCACATCCCTTCCTACATCTCATATCACTGCTTCATCACGATGCAACTTTCGTTATCTTCTTTCATTATTTTACATATCTTCCAGATTATGTATCAAATATTCAAGCTTTGGAATCTTTCCTCACTCATCTGAAAGTGAATACAAAACCAAAAACATGGTGACTCACCTAAACTCACAAATAAAATCCTTTACACAGATTTACAATCATCCAAAAAAATCAACAGAAGAACATCATCCACTAATTCATACAACAGTTCCAAAATCTTCCAAAAGAAAGTCCTACATATCATTCAGCCCTCCAAGCATTCAAATACACTTAGAATTATCCATGAAAGATGCCATACTTAGATAAGTGTGTGTGTGCACACACGAAGCTTTCAGAAGTCCCACAATGCATTTTCTCTCTCTCTAGAGGGAAAAAAACATGTCTATTAGGCAGCAAACTGTATCTCAGCAAATTACATTACATGATGCAATTATAATACAGTTATATTATACTACCATTACATTAACAATTATACTACTACTACTATATTAGATGCAATTATACAAAAATTATACTATGAGCAATTACACTACATCACAGAATGTAAAAATAAAATCACTTCTGAAATATTACAATACTACAATACAGCTGACCCTTTAAGAACGTGGGTTTGAACAGCACAGATCCACTTATACGCAGTTTTTAATGAATAAATATTCTTTCTTTTAAGGTTACACAGAGGTCAGCATTCATAGTTAGGAACTTTCCTAATATTAAGTAAAGTAATTATTTTAACACGTGTTGTGTCTCCATAAATTTTTAACTATGTATGAATAAATATATCGGAAAACTTTTTGGAGATTAGCAACAATTTGAAAAAACTCGCAGACAAACTGCGTAGCTTAGAAATATCGAAAAAATTAAGAAAAAGTTAGGTATGTTATGAATGCATAAAATATATGTAGATACTAGTCTAGTTTATCATTTACTACCATAAATTATACACAAATCTATTATAAAAAGTTAAAATTTATCCAAACTTACACACATGAACACTTACAGACGGTACATGGCACCATTCGCAATTGAGAGAAACGTAAACAAACGTAAAGATGCAGTTTTAAATCATAACTGCATGAAATGAACCATTATTAATTAGTTAACTTAATTAATTAGCAGAAAATAAATTTTTTTATGACAATTCATTCATTAGTGTATAGGCTAGGCTATCGCAAAGCAATCGTATCAAATGCACTAGTCTACAATAAAGCAATCATATTGTTGCTGCTTCGTTATCAATGCATGAACTGTTATACTTGTAAATAAATATGAATTTCTTGTTCGCATTATCTTTTCATTTTTGATGTCTACTGTTAGTAATACATATAACATCTACAGTGTTTTGTATCATATAGGACAATGTTGATGTAGATACTGATAGACATACGATTCATCTTGTAAACAGATGACATAAATTGACTGTATTGATAAATACAGTACAGCGCTATAAACACTTCCTTATGATTTTCTTTAATATCATTTTCCTTTCTCTAGTTTACTTTATTGTAAGAATATAGTATATATACATGCATACCATATAAAATACGTGTTAATTGACTGTTTATGTTATCAGTAAGGTTTCCGGTCAACAGTAGGCTATTAGTAGTTAAGTTTTTTTGTGGAGTCAAAATTATACGTGGATTTCGAAAAAACAACACGGGAGGTCGACGCCCCTAATCCCCGCATTGTTCAAAGGTCAACTGTATATACAAATCAACAGGAATGCTTTCAAGGAAATCCAGGAAATGTTGAGAGGAACAAAAAAGAATTTCTGTAACAGATTAGAACTACTTAAAAAAGCCATTTACTCTAGAACTCAAAACTGCATGAAAATCAGAGCCTGCAAGTCAATCTAGGTCAGCATGCTCTGACCTAGATTGACTTGCAGCAGAGTTTCCTCAAGTCTTCTGGAATCAACTTGGACCACTTCTCCTAAAAAGCTGCAAGAAATATATTTCAATGGACTCGCACAATCTGCTATGACCTCAGTAGCACACCTAATACTAAAGAAGGGAGACCACATAAACACTCAAAACTTGTCTCCTATCTCATTAATCAATACAGACTGCAAAGTCATTTCCAAAGTAATTGCAAAATGACTAAAGCCAACACTACCTGAATTTAATGGCCAATAACAAACTTATTCTGTTACAGGAAGATCAATACACAATATACCTACATCTAATAAGAGATCTCATCCACAGTTCAAATAGTTAAAAGGAAAACTCAGCACTTAATCAGCCTTGATCAGGAAAAATTCTTTGATTTGACAGAGTAGAGCACCTTTATGAGGTATTAAGAACATTTGAATATGGTCCTTTCATTGCTGAGACCGTCTGCACAGTTAGCCTAGTGGCTATGCACCTTGCAACCATATGCCTGGGGAAGGAGTGTCCTGGGTTCGATTCCCATCACCGACATGAGGAGCTTAAGGATCTTCCTCAGCCATAGCCAAGTTAGCCGGTCTTGGGCGTGGACAGCAGGTTTTTTTCCCCCGATTTATCTGGGGTTTTTCATCCTGCAAGCAGGCAAACCAGCCCCATGAACACACAAATCTACAGCCATAAATACTTAACCCCCCATGAGGGAGCTCAACTTGCCCCAATAGGGATGGGGGAGAAAAGGGAGGAAACTCCATATGAATAAATAAATAAATTGCTGAAACAGCTAAACTGCTATAAAGATATGCACTTTTCTGTTTAAAAATAAATAACTGGCTTGCCTATAGAAGCTTTTTCACTTGGCTATGTTACCAATTATATATTTGGTTAATCCTTTATCCATGTGTAAGCAAACAAAGTTTGTGCCTGAAGTGGTTTCAGGACTGGGGCAACTCGTGGTAAAGGTGGTATTAAGTTCTGATCACTTGCCTTAGTATCCCATAATGCAAAGCACATATCCTTATGGATATGTATAATGCTAAGCATTATTTCCATAACTGCCCCATGAGTTGCCCCAGTCCTGAAAATACTTCAGGTGCAAACTTTGTTTGCTTACACTTGGATAAAGGATTAAACCAAATATATAATTGGTAGCATAGCCAAGTGAAAAAACTTACATCAACTATCTCTCATCCAGAGAATTTTAATAATAAGGTGTTGACACTTTTTGGCAACTGGTATATGACTTCTACATTACTTCCACCTTAGTATCACCACCTCTGGGTCTGGCTCCCACTGATGAGACCTCAATAAAGGTCGAAACCAGTCTGGGTAGTAACCCTTTCCATAATGCAAGTGATCAGAACTCATACTACCTTTACCATGAGTTGCCCCAGTCCTGAAAATACTTCAGGTGCAAACTTTGTTTGCTTACACTTGGATAAAGGATTAAACCAAATAAATAATTGGCTTGCCTATACTTTAGTATGCTCTCAATGGATCAAAGCAAGGATGCTCTCTCTCTGGACAACTATATACACCAAACATCAAACTTTTCTTGAAAAAAATATGCAGCACCATGCTCTCCAAATGATCCAGAATAATAAAACCACATCGGAAAATCGGATGTGGCCAAAATTCAAGAGACCAAATTAAACTCTGCAAAACCCACTGACTAGTGAGCAGGCAGAGTTAAGTCTTGAAGTGACTTGCCAATTGAATGTACCTAATTAAATGAAGGGCAAAAATACTTAGGCATATACCTTGGCAACACCCAAATATACAGGGTGTTCGGGATAAATTTGACATATTTATAATTAATTATATTTTTCCGTAAGTTACATGTATTAACACACACTTCTCTTCATTTAAAAGTTTGGACCCTTCTTCATTCATATACAAGATGTCAGAAAGGATGGATAGCTGGAACCCACCTGAATCATGGAAGAGAATCACTTGTATCATGATGATTCGTGCCCGCCATCAAAATAAGGATATTACGACTGCTGCCCAATGCTCCCTCAATACAGTAAAAACAATCAGGCATGAAATAGAGACTTGCAATGGTGACTACGAGGATGTAGCAAGAAGAAAGATCCCTAGCAGACGATCTGATTGCGTTCGTACAGCAGAATTCCTCGCAAATCTGCAGGAACAGGTGTTGAAGAACCCTGGCATTGGAATTCGGGCTTTGTTCGTGGAGTTGCTAACTGTAGTCAAGCCCTGGATAACAAGGGTAGCCAATGGTAGGCCGTATGTATGGCAGCAGGATTCGGCCCCTTGCCACACCTCTGGGAAAAGTCAAAAATGGTTGTCTGAAAATTTCTACGACTTCACCAGTCCAAATGTTTGGCCTCCAAACTCCCCAGACCTTAACCCCATGGATTATTTTGTATGGGGCGCAGTTGAAAAAGACACCAATCGCACTTCCAGTAATACAAAAGCCCAGTTAATGGATAAAATTAAAACAGTTTTTGCGGCCCTTCCCAGGGAGACTGTAGCATCAGCTTGTTCGAGGTTCCGAAGAAGAATTGAAGCTGTGATCGATGCTAATGGTGGTTATTTTGAGTAAATCTTGTTGATAGTATTGTAATTAACTCTGCCTGTAATGTTTTTTTGTCAATTCATTAAATTTAATAGATACAAAGAAGATTTTCTTTTTCCTTACGAAACTGTCAAATTTATCCCAAACACCCTGTATAATATGTGGAACTGGACACAACTGCTACAAAAAGGTGCTAGGAAAATGGAATAGCATATATGCAATCTTTTTGTTCGGAGTAGGAGTCCTAATCATCCACCAGATGGCCGCAAGTGTCTTCTGACATATCTTCAAAGTATGCCCCCCTGCCCCACTCCAAGATTCTCTCTCTCTCTCCATCACATTCAAAATGCAATCATACATTTCAAACAAACAAACTGGACAACTTAATCAGCACTCTGCAAGCTGCTCAATAAGAGAGCCCAAGGCTTGATCTGCTTTGTAAACAAAATCACATTTTTTAGGATCATCTTTCTCATCAAAACATTTCAGGCCAACCAGACCTATGAAACAATGCTCAATTACATTATGAAGTCATCCACCAGAGGACTTTGATTATCCAAGCCTGTGAATGACCCGGTACTTGAACTATCACTATTTTACAGAGATGCGCTACTACACTGGAAAATTACAGAACCTCACCACAGACTGATGGAATCAACAGTCATCTGTTCACAGTGAAGAATTTATGGAGACAAAAACGTGTGTTGGAGTAATTACTTTACTTATAATTAAGAAAATAACAATTGAAGTTTTAAACCTCAGTATTGAGATACATACGCAAAGGAAAGAAGATGACACTACACAAAAGTAAGATAAATCTAAATGCTTTGTTAACTGTTTACCCTAGCCTGACTTCTGGCGAAAAAAAAAAATTATTTATTCATAAAATAAAATAATAATAACAATAATAAATAAAATATGTACAAAAATATAAATTATTTTCTTCCACCTTCATCCCTGCAATTGCTGTATTGTGGAACAGTCTCCCTCCATTGTGTTTCCCAAGGAATGCAATACACAGTCTTTCAAATGAAATGTAAACAAGTTCCTCCTTTCCCAACCCACTACTCATATAGGTTGATTAAACAACCTCTCATGTAATGGGCTCAATATTAAAAAAAATAAAAAATAAAAAAAAAATAAAAAAATAAATAAAAAAAAACACGTTTTTGTCTCTATAAAGTCTTCACTATGAATGCTGACCACCGCCATGTAACCATAAAAGAAAGAGTCATCTGTACTTACAGAACCACTCCTTCTAAACAGAAACATAAGCCCCACAATTGTAGGAGTTATGTTACTTTCTTTTCCCTACAAGGAAATGGGAATGAATATGAATCATAGGGAGACCTCCTGACCCAGAATTTAAAGTGGAAATTGTTCACATACCTATTGTGGATAACTCCAACTCCCAAAGCAAAACGGCAATACCATCAGGTACAAACAGCCACTATAAAAGTTTTTCCAGATATTGCTATACCTCAGGAAATTCAAATTACTTCTGGAAACCCACAGACTCACTTTTCATCTTGTGTCATCTGAGGCCCCACTACTACTTCTTCCTTCCAACTTCAAGGAACTATACCACTTTCTCATGTCAGTAGCTTCAACTTCACTCTTTGCAAACCTGCATACACCACTGGGTTTTTCAATAGGATCTCCCATACAAATCAAAGTGTACCAGGTCAGATGCAGACACACAGTGGAGGCAATGACAGAACATCTTGCTTACCCCTACTAAGCTCCAAAAATTCCAGCATAGCGAATCAGAATCTTTGTCTCTTCTGCAATGTCCTAGGCACCTTGAAACACATATCTCACCTATCCTGCAAACAAGGAAATTATCATCTATGTCTTGAACAATGTCTGCAGAGCTTGTAACTACACACACAGCCAAGAAGCAATACAGAATATTTAACTACTACTTCATGTGTGTCAAGGCTATCATCTACAGCTCCTACCTTAAGCATACAAGATATAATCAACTCCAGATACTCCATGCCTGACTCAGTGATTAAATTGGCCAACAAAAAAAATTTTTTTTTCTACTGATTATGATCTGACACTTGTTTTTTTATTAATTTGGGTGAGCTGATTTCAAATATCAAACCCATTTTTCTCTATCACGTCAGGTTTTTCCTCTATGGCATTTTCTTTTTGCTAATTTTGTTTTTCATAGTTTTAAGGAGGCAGTACTATTTAGAGGATCAAAAAAATCGATTTTTTAATATTATTTTCTGAAAGTATGTACTTTTAAAAATCTGTTCCTAACTTTTTATCAAGAAATTCGAAAAATTCCTGAAGATATAGCCTATTATTCAAAGCGGTGCGCAGATCAGAATCGGAGCGCTCACCGCTCTCACTTGTTAGTAAACGAATAAATGCGTAAAAACCCGCAACGGCACGTACTGGCGCTTTGAATGCGAGAGAGAGAGGCCGATAACTGACCTAATACATTTAGGTGATGAAAAGTAGGGGATGACAACTGCCTAAAACAAATGAATGCTATATGTGTCATAGCGGACAAAGAACGATCGAAATCAGTCCATCGTTAATCAATCGTGAAAGTATGATGAGCGCTTATAACGTTTCAATAAAGTCTCTGGTTTTTTTTTGTCTTGTTAATTGCATGTTAGTCGGCAGTGAAGAAAATACATCATGTCTACTACTCGAAAATGTGTCAGTTTTACTGTTCCCAGTCAAAGGACAAATATCACTGATTTCGTTAAGAAAGTGTACTTTGCATACTTTGACATAAAACTTGTAGATCAGGACAATTCATGGGCTCCAAATAAAGTGTGTAAGTCATGTGTAGAAAATTTACGACAGTGGAGCAAGAGAAAATGCCAAAAATTAGCTTTTGGCATTCCAATGATTTGGTGTGAACCGAAAAATCACGTAGATGATTGCTATTTTTGTTTAGTTCAGACTTCTGGTTATAATAAGAAGAATAAGAAAAAAAATTGTGTATCCAAATCTCGACTTAGCAATTCGGCCAGTTGCTCATTCCAATGAAATAGCCATGCCAATTTATAAAGGACTTCCTTTACTTGAGAACGAGCATGATCGGGATATGCCAGATGTTCTTGAGGAGCAAGACCCGGATGTTGATTTAGACAATGAAAATTTAATTTCTAGTTCTGGACCGCAACGTTTTACTCAAGCGGAATTGAATGACTTAGTAGGAGATTTGGGACTATCAAAGGAATCATCAGAATTGTTAGCTTCAAGATTAAATGAAAAAACTTACTGGAGCAAGATACGAAGATAACTTTTTATCACAGCAGGGAAAGTAATCTTGTACAATATTTTAAACATGAGTGTGGGTCTGTTTACTGTAAAAATGTGTCAGGTTTACTAACTGAAATGAGTGTTGTACAATATCATCCAAATGAGTGGCGTTTATTTATCGACAGTTCAAGCAGAAGTCTCAAGTGTGTCTTACTACACAATGGGAATGTATATGGCTCAATTCCTATTGGCTATTCAGTCCACTTAAAGGAAACATATGAGGACATTAAAAAGGTTCTGAAGTTATTAAAATATACAGACCATAACTGGATCATCTGTGTGGATCTTAAAATGGTGAACTTTTTACTTGGCTTTCAAAGAGGATATACAAAGTTTCCGTGTTTTCTATGCTTCTGGGATAGTCGAGCTAGAAACCAGCACTGGAGTCAGAAACATTGGCCTCTTGGAATATCGTTAAATGTTGGAGAACAGAATGTTATAAATCAACCTTTAATCGACAGAGAAAAGGTCATGTTTCCACCTCTACACATCAAACTAGGTCTTATGAAGTAGTATATTAAAGCTTTAGATTTAAAGGTGACTGTTTCCAATACATACGTGAAAAATTTCCAGGACTTAGTTATGAAATAATTAAAGCCGGTGTATTTGATAGACCGCAAATTAGAACTTTAATGAGAGACCCAAATTTCATCAACTCTATGAACAAAATTGAGAAAGAGGCCTGGACTTCATTTACAATGGTTGCGAATAATTTTCTTGGAAACAAAAAAGCGTGCAATTACAAAGAGCTAGTGGAAACAATGCTTGAAAATTTCCAGCACCTAGGTTGCAACATGAGCATAAAGCTTCATTTCCTATACAGTCATCTTGATAGATTTCCTGAGAATTTAGGTGCTGTAAGCGATGAATAAGGCGAAAGATTTCATCAAGACTTAAAAACTATGGAAGATCGGTACCAAGGAAGATGGGATTCTCATATGATGGCCGACTACTGTTGGAGTATTCAAAGGGATTGCCAAAACAGAACACACAGCAGAAATTGCTACAAACAAAAATTTATTCCCTGAAACTCATGTGTAAGTAAAATTGTTATTTTTTTATAAATATTCCTGTAATTTTTAATGAATATTGTTAAGTAGTTATGTATCAAATTATCGGCCTCTCTCGCATTCAAAGCGCCAGTATGTGCCATTGCAGGTTCTTACGCATTTATTCATTTACTAACAAGTGAGAGCGGTGAGCGCTCCGATTCTGATCTGCGCACCGCTTTGAATAATAGGCTATATCTTCGGGAATTTTTCGAATTTCTTGATAAAAAGTTAGGAACAGATTTTTAAAAGTACATACTTTCAGAAAATAATATTAAAAAATCGATTTTTTTGATCCTCTAAATAGTACTGCCTCCTTAAAACTATGAAAAACAAAATTAGCAAAAAGAAAATGCCATAGAGGAAAAACCTGACGTGATAGAGAAAAATGGGTTTGATATTTGAAATCAGCGCACCCAAATTAGTAAAAAACAAGTCTCATATAAAAGTCAGCAAAAATTGTGTTGGACTGTGTTATCAATTACTGAGTCAGGCAAAAATCACACAGGAACCTTAGAATATCACTATCACAAAGACCTGTAGGCAAATTCACTAAAAATTGGAACCCAACCAGTATCTACTTTTCTGGACTGGCAATGACAATATACTTAAAGTGGCTGAAAATGATCTTGAAATATAATGTTCCCTCTGTTATAAGAAAGAATGATTCTACCTGTCATATTTTTTTCATTATATATAACCCAGTTTAATATTTAAAAAATCATCATCAACAAATTCCTGCCATGTACCCTCAAGGGGTGTACAGGGAATGATAGTACTGCATTAAAAATTTACATCATCACTAACTTCCTATCTACAATTTTCCTCCTAATCAGTCTGTTACTTGTCAAGACTCCAACATTATCAGATCTTATATTTCTATCATCTAAGGCACTTTGTATCGTAACAATCCATCTATATCTTGGTCATCCTCTGGGTCATTTTCCTGCCAACCTGATGGAGAACACTTGTTTTGCTAATCTTTCATCGCCCATTCTGTTTAAGTGACCATTCCACCTGAGATCAATTCTGCTAACGCATTCCTGGATGCTGACAATGTCAAGTTCTTTCCTAATATCCTCGTTTTTAATATAATATAGCCATTCATGCCACCTGTTCATGCCTCTAATCTTTCTCAGAACTCTCATATCTGTGGTCCCTAGTCTTTGGTCAAGTGTTTTACTTCTGACCCAGCTCTCAGATCCATAAGTTAAAACTGGTTTGAGAATTGTCTTGTATACAGCTAATTTAGTGTTCTGACTAATTTCTATCTTATTCCATACAAATTTATTCAATTGACTTTATACCATACCAGCTTTGTTGATTCTGTTGTCTATTTCCATATTTAATTCACCATCCTCACTAAAAATCGTGCCTCAGCAGCTGAAATGTTTTACTTGTTCCACAAGGAACAAGTAAAACATTCTCCGTTCACAACGCAGTTGACATTTTCAATGATTTTGCCTATTTTCAATGTCTTTGTCTTTTTATTGCTGACCTTCATGCCATATCTATTACAACAGTTATTCAATTTAGTCAGGGAATCTTGCAGACTTGCAGCAGATTTATTTAGAAATATAACATTGTCTGCATAAAGCAAAGAGCTGACATTAACATCTCCAATTTTGATATCAGGTTTAATACCACTTTCCTTCATAATATGATCCATATAGATAATAAATAAAAAGGGGATAATGTGCATCCTTGTCTCACACCAGATTTAACATTAAACCATCTTCCTGTACTTCCTTCAATCCTAACTGCTGATTTACAACTCAAATAAAGACTAAGTATTGCTTGATATAATGCCCCATTGACACCATATAACTGTAGCTTATTGAATAGCTTCAATCTTGGCACCTTGTCATATGCCTTTTCCAGATTGACAAAACTTAAATACAGATCTTTGTTATATTCCTGTGATTTCTCCACTATTTGTCGTAAAGTGAAGATCTGATCCTGACAGCCTCTATTTGGCCTGACTCCGGCTTGTTCTTCACCAAGCTTTTCTTCAACAATGCTTCTCAGCCATTTCTCAAGTATACTAGCATAAATCTTACCAGGAACACTCAGTAGGGAAATACCTCTGTAATTCTCACATTCAGTTTTATTTCCCTTTTTATATATGGGTACTATGAGAGCTCTACTCCAATCATCGGGAATTTGTCCCTCTGTCCAGGCTTTCTGAACTATGCAGTGCAGCCACTGTAAGACTTTTATACCTCCATACTTCAGCATTTCTGGTCAAATATCATCTACTCCTGCTGCCTTTCCACATTTCAAGCCTTTGATGGCTTTTTGTACTTCAAGTATGGATATATATTCTTGACTGAATGCCTGTTGAGTGTTTTTTTACCACTGTGCTACCACTGCTTGTTTCATTTAGCAATTTTTCGAAGTAATTATTCCATACTTCAAGGATATCTTTTTGTTCTGTTTACATGTCACTTTTATTGTCTCTAATTCCTTTTACAGCACTCTTTCCTCCATTTCTGAGCTTCTTCAACAACCTTCAGAATATTTCGCAACCTTCTTGATATTTATTTTCTATGTTCTTGCTAAAGTCCTCCCATGACTTTTGTTTAGCTTGTTTTACACAGTGCTTAGCTTTCTTACATCTGTCTCTGTATTCTCTAAGAGGATAAGCTGACTTATTTACCAGGAACTTTTGATATGCTTTCATCTTTTCCTTCACTGCCTCTTTTACTTCTTGTGTCTGCCATGGAGTTCTGATTTTTCTATCCTTGCAGACAACCTCACCACATGCCTCTCTGAACTGAATCAAGCAGTTTTTTCTTCAAGGTTTGGTTTCTGTTCTCAAATTCTTTCATTTTTTCTTCAATAATCTTTGTGTATTTTAGTCTACAGCTACATCTGAGAGCTGCTCAACTTTTGTTCGCTTTAAAACTTTCTTACATGTTATTCTTTTCAATATGAAATTCAATTTTATCCTGCTCAAGACTAAATAGTGATCGCTTCCAATTTCAAATCCTCTGTACACTTTAGTGTCCTGCACGGGAGAAAACATAACTATCAACAATAACACAGTCAATGAGACTTTTCTTATTTCTTGCCTCTTCTCTCCATGTGAATTTGTGCACATTTTTATGTTGGAATATGGTGTTAGTAATAACCAGTTCATGTCCTGAGCAGAAATCCAACAGGTATTTGCCATTGTTATTAGCTTTGCTCTTTTTTCCAAATTTCCCCGAAATATTTTTGTATGTCTCACAATCACTTCCTACTCTGCTATTTAGATTCCCAACAAGGACCAACTTTTTCTTTTTAATTGTGTTGGTAGCTTTCTCTAGAGTCTCAAAAAATTCTTCCACTTCTATCTTAGTAGGGCCTTCTGTGGGACCATCGGCACAAATAAGTCTCGTTGTCCAGTTTTCCATTCTGACATTTACCCACATCACTCTACTTGAGACTGCTGCCATTCAAGAAGATTAGCCTCATATTTAATGTTGAATACTATGGCTGCTACTCCTTTTCCTTGATTGTCATTGCCTGAATATAACATTTTGTATTTATTGCTCAGAAAGGTCTCACAAGACAAAAACTGGTCAAAGACCAGTTTTTGTCTTTTTTTTTTGTTTCAGTCATGCCTATTATATCGATCTGGTACTTATCTAATTCCTCAGCTAGCTCCATTTCTTTGCAGTTCGGGCTTCTTATGTTGATAGTACCAATTTTCAACTCTGGCGATATTGAGTTACAGTGTGTTTTAGGGTTTGTTCCAGTAGCTGACTTTTCGCTGTTCGCCCTGGTTCCTTGGTGAAAACAATGGGGGCGTTGTTTAACTGGGCGACACCCCAGCCGGCATGAAATTTTTTCATGTTGTACCATCATTTTGTATTTTGCTTTAAGCCAATAAGAATACAATTTGGTGGGCTAAATCCCAAATTGCCAGCTCCATCCTCATTCGTTCAGTATACAAGTAGATACCCAACAGGGTGCACCACGAGAAGGTGAGGATTGGACATTAGTTCAGAAGTCCTGGTTGGTTCCCTGCATTCCTCTAAAGGCTATGTGGAGGTCTCCTCTCAGTTATATAGCTTTGACCCTTAAGCACCCCATATATTTAAAAGTTATATATATATATATATATATATATATTTGTGTGTGTGTGTGTGTGTGTGTTTTGAGGCTGGTTATTATAGGCTATATAGTGAACAGATGGCGTATTTAACATTCCTGTGAAATTAGTGAGTTTTATTGTTTTAATGTGTTCTTTTCTTAGAATAATTAGTTTTTATATATATATATATATATATATATATGCTTGTCCCAATCATGCCATTTCAGACATAAACAAATATATCGAGCATGAATTAACTTTTGAAATATCTATCCCAAATCCTTCCAATCTATATCCCCATAATTGAAGTCCCCTCATGTTAATTGCTCAGCCTGCACTCTGTGCCAAAGATGCACGGAATCAGCTCTTCCTCTGGACCCCTAGGTCTATAACAGCGACCAACAATATATTTTTTCTCCTATTTGCCTGTAGCTCACATCAGAGAGCCTCGAATGAACCACTTCCCTCAGATCTAAAATCCTCTTGAACTTCTGTTTTTGTTGGTCAAAGTTTTTGGCTCTCATTAGAATGTAATATTCCTTACATTCTTTCCCTGTAGCTGCATCATTCTGCCAATCAGGTCTCTCTGATACCAACTAATACCAAAAACTCTCCTTTATTTTTGATACTTCTGGAATTCATGTATTTATCATCGCTTTGGGTCCACAGTTACCCTTGCATATAATTTTCAACTTATTCAGATTCGAAACCTGGGAAAACGCATCCAGCTGTTCAAGATCATCTCTGCACTCACACTCATTTGTCCAAGAAATGGCAAGACACATGCTTGAATCCACCTCCCCCACCACCACCTATATTACTAGTTCCCATGATTTTGCACTTCCAACTGAACAACACTCTTTTGAAACATTAATTCCAAAAACCATTCAAGTACAGTCCATTAGGGATATACAAGTCTTTTTGTCCATAAAATCACCCCATACACCATAAACTGCACACCGTTTCTCCTGCACATTCTTATCATGGACATTCCTACCATACCAAGGCAGCAAACTCACAATCTCACTCTTCACTTTTTGTCTCTTTCAAAAACTCTTCTATCCTCTTTCACTGATTATTTTTCACCTTTCAAATCACTTGTGCCTAACAAAACAATCACTTCTCCCCTCTACAAACTAATGGCTTCACTAACGTCCTCGATCTTTGCACTGGGAAAAATGCATTTGTCACTTTCTCATGAAGTACATCACTTATCACTGAACTTCCATACAACACCTTCTCCTTACTAACAATTTTTTATACTTTTCCCATTCACTTTTTCTACTGTACCGGACAATTTCTCCAGCTGCTCAAGTTCGTGTTTTGTCGTGTGAAGGTTTGTACATAAGCAAGCTATTTTCCTCCTCACTGTTCACCTCATCACCCACATTATTTTCAGCTGCATTCATCATGCCCTTTTTCCACTACATTCTCTATTTGGTACTCTTTCACTATCCTGCCTTATATAATTAATATTAGTTACTTCACTCTTTCAAAAACATATAAAAAATTATCAACATTATCATTATTATCAAAAACATACTACAGATGCTCATAATAGCAAATTCCTAGGGGCTAGAAACAGTTAGTTACAGCACAAGGTTTGCTATAGTGAATTGAAGTAAAAAAACACTGCCCCCCCCCCCAACACCCTGCTTTATTCCCATGAAACAAAGGAAATCATGGCAAACAGAATAAAAGATATGGAAGGAAATTGTATACTGATGATAGAACACAGGGGATTAGGGAATAATGAATAAAGCACACAAAATAACAACATGAAAAAGTACAAATATAAACAAATACAGGGATAAAAAAAATTAAATAATAAAAACCTCAAAGAGTATGAAATTATAAGAATTAAAATCTAAACTCAGAAATGTTACATTAGCTTAATAAATGTCACCAATTACATGAAATCTTCATAATAAACTAAATATGTGCGGTCTGTACTATTAAAATCAAAAATTGCCTGAAAACTTCAGCAGTCATTGGTCATCCCAATTAGAAAGAGGAAAGGGACAAGCAACATTAGTGTGCATTAGTCAGTATGTAGGAGAATAGTGATTGACACAGCTGGTGTGAATATGAGCTTCTTAAGTGGACAGAGAGAAAATGATGTGTAACTAGCATAAACTGATACTGTCTCTTATAGCTGTAAATTAAAGGAATTTTGCACAATTTATGATATTTTTAAAATTTGAACCTTAATGAAAGGCATGAAATTTGTTTGAGTAACAGCTCTTTTGCATATGAAAGATTCTTTATCCATAAGGTAAAAAATTCTAAATTTCTAATTCAGAATATTTCAGTTTCTGACCAAATTTTTTTATATTAATAGTACACAAAATGCCTGCACAGAAGATTTTAGATAAGTGACATTAGTTTAAGCCAATGTAAGAAACATTAATTCTGGATTTTCATTTTTATAATTTTATACTGTTCTAGTCTTCTTTGTATCTCCCATTCTTGTTTGCTTTTTGTATTTTTTCATGTTGTCATTCTGCATGCTTTATGTATGGTTTGTGCCAGTCCCTAACAAGTTTGTGCTTCCCCAACATAACTGCCTTTTCCAATTCATCTGCTAGCATAATATGTCCAAAGTATATTAACTTCTGTTTAGCAAACATTACCTCCAAGGAACATTCTGTCTTTATACTCTCTAAAACAGGGGTCGGCAACTGGCGGCCCATAAAAGTTGACCATACTTACATGGCATGTGTCCCGTATATTGAATTATTTAAATAATACATTTTATAATATGAATAATAAATTAAAAATAATTTTATACTATACTTCGTGATATCTCCCATGCAACTTGGAAATACCAACAAAAGGAAACTTTTGCTGGTATTATTGAAGATTTATTGTACACATGGAATTTTCAACTAGATTTGTGGATTTTCATAAAAAAATAGCATCGAAATGTGATTATGTTTGAATGCTTTTAATGTCAACATTGATCAATGCTTACCAAAAAAAAAAAAAAAATTGAAGGATTAATCAGTTCCGCAAAGATAGTCGCATTTGGAAGCAACTACATTTGCGAATAAGCATTTTCTGCCATGAGTTTTAGAAAAAATAAAATTTCTTCTCGACTGACTGATGAACATTTGCACCTCAAAGTGGATCTAGATAATGTGGCTAAGAGAAAACAATTACAAAAGTCACATTAAGCAGGGAGACATATGTACATATTGTGATGGATACACTATATTACTTTGTTTTTACATGATAATAATTTTTCATTAAGTTTCATATCTTGTACTTTAAATACTTCTGTGTTTTTTAAGATTGACATAATAAAAATTGATAACTTAAGATTTTTTTTTTCACTCACTATTTTCTCTTAAATAAACACTTGCGGCCCGATTATTAAAAATAAAAGCTGAATGTGGCGTGCGAGTCTGAAAAGGTTGCCAATCCCTGCTCTAAAACATTCTTATTAGTCATTCTCGGAGTCCATGAGATTCTTAATAGCCTCCTCCATGCCCATAATTCAAATGAATCAATTATCTTTCTGTCTTTGTTCTTAATAATCCAGATTTAACATCCATACATCACTACCGGAAATACCATTGCTTTGACAATTCTAACTTTTGTGGTCTTACTCACACCTCTATCTTTTATAATTTTTGTCAGATTTAACATAGCTTTTTTTTTCTCCATGACTATCCTTCTTTTAATTTCATCTTCACATTTACCATCATTTCTGATTCTGGACCTCAGTAAATCATAACTTTCAATGATCTCTATTTTATTCATCTCTACTATATATTCACCTAAATTGACAGAAGCCATCACTTTTGTTTTGCTGATGTTTAAATTAAATCTGGCTTTGTTACTTTCCCTCTTAACCAATAAAATCAACTGCTCCAGATCTTTCTTAGTTAAGTTTCTGTTATGAGGGTTGTATCATCTGCATATCTTAAATTATTTATTTTTCTGCCACCAATCTTAACAACAGCTGGGTCTTTGTCTAAATTAGTCATTCTCATAATAACATTTACTATAAATATTTAAAAAGATAGGGCAACAGTATACAACCATGTCACATCCCTTTTTCCACTTGAACACTGTTTCTCCAACGACTGTTTTTAATGAAGATTCTTGGTTGTCATACAGTTCTCTTATCAAGAGAATTAAATGTTCAAGTATTCCCACTGATCTCATTACAATCCACAGTGATCCAAGCAATAAAAAGATTTCTTATAATCAATAAAACAATGAATACTTCCTTCTGAAATTCTCTTGTTCTTTCCATAATCCATCTCATGTTTTGCTCTACACAGATATATTTATTAAGTATTTATTGAGAATACTTAATATATTTAATACTGAATAAATACTTAACATTTATTAGGTAACTATCTGGTGTGTCTGCATTGTGAGATGAAAAACCTGCATTTCTAAGAGGAAAAATATATTCCTATACTATAATATATTCCTACCATTAAGACCAAATGAGAATGGCTAACTTACCTTAAGATGAAAAGCTCTTTTAAAAGGTTCTTCACATCCTAGACAGGATTTGAACAAAGGTCATTCCAACCAAAAGGGCTGTTGTTACCAATGGAGGTGCCTTTTTTTTTTTTATTATTATATCAAGATCAAATCTTCTGAATAATAAATGCCTAAATCTATGTTATCAAAAGTTCTACACATATTAGTTTCTTCATAACTGATATTCACATTCTGATATTCATGCACTAATGCACATAAGGAGAGTAATAGTGTAATAAAATGTGAACTTTCTACAATGGATGATACATGTGCATTATCAGATGCAACCAGCATACAATGATTGTCTTCTGAATGAGAAAAGCTGCTGCATGCATGCACACACACACACACACACACACACACACACACACACACACACACACACACACACACACACACACACACACACACACACATTTATTAGCAATGAAGAAATATTTCCTACCTGATGTGGGCTATTTACAGGAGAATAAACTGAGCCATCACTACTGTTTCCTGCTGTATTTCGTGAAAATACTGGACTCTGGGTATGGGAATAGACTGATGAGGCACTATTCACATGTCTGTTCAAAAGGGGACTTTGAGTTGGGGAATATGATGAACGTGAACTACAGCTACTAGTGGGCCGTGCCAATACAGGACTGGAATTCTGGCTATAGGGACCATAGGCAATTAAATGCCTTGCCTGGGCTGGACTGACTTGACTTATTATTACATTTTCTATAAACAGATCAAGTCAAAATAATGTTTAAAATATTAGAATGTTTTGCTTTTTTTTTTTTTTTTTTAAATCAACATTATAGAATAATCTATGAGGGTGGTCTGAAACGTTCTTGGCCTCGACCATAGATGGCAACACTATCAGCAAGATTTTTTTTTTTTTCTAAGTCGGTACATCTGTCATAAAGCATTCATGTGAAATTGGAAGTCTGTGTTGTCTGTATCCATTTCAAGAGATACAGACAACACTTTTGCTTCAGACAACTGTATAAAACAAACTTCTATCAAGTAGTTTGTTTTATACAGTTGTCTGAAGCAAAAGTGTTGTCTGTATCTCTTGAAATGGATAAAATGAGTATCGCGCAGTTACAAAATTCTTTGTGAAAGAAGGTTTAACACCAAAAGAAATTCATTCGAAGTTCACAAAAGTTTATGGGCACTACTGAAAAAAAGAGAGCCAAAATTATTCAAATTAAATGGATATTGAATCCTACATTATTTCAAAGCCAAATAGAGAAACTACAAGAGTTTCGTGCTGAATATAGAAACTATAAAAGTCCCCTGTCATGAAAGGTTTGCTTATGCTTCGATACACCAAAACTTTTATAGTTTCTCTATTCGGCTTTGAAATAATGTTGGATTCAATATCCACTTAATTTGAGTAGTTCATGGGCACCCTTCTCCTTGGTTTTCGACAATTAAGAAATGGGCTGCCAAGCTTAAATGTGGCCATATCATTCTTGATGATGATCCACGTGAAGGACATCCAAAAAGTCTAACACCACCAGAAATCATTGATCAAGTGCACAATATGGTATTGGATGACTGGCGAGTCAAAGTGCATGAAATTGCTGAGACTATAGGCATTATTTCAAAGGAACATGTAGGATATATTTTGCATGAAGAATTGCAAATGAAAAAGCTTTACGCAAGATGGGTGCTGTGCTTACTCACAGCAGATCAAACATGCACTAGTATGAAAATCTCTGAACATGCTTGAAGCATTTTAACATGAATAAAACCGATTTTGTGCATCGATTTATTACTATGGATGAGACTTGAATTCACCATTACACACCAGAATCCAAACAGCAGTCAAAAACAGTAGACAGAAGCCGGTTGTTCAGTACCAAACACGATTCCATCAGCAGGAAAGGTCATGGCATCAGTGTTTTGGGATGCTAAAGGCATTCTGTTTCTTAATTATCTTGAAAAGGGTAAAACAATAACCAGGGAATATTATTCCGATCTTTTAACCAGACTAGACGAAAAAATTTGTGAGAAAAGACCTGGTTTGCAGAAGAAAAAAATCATCTTTCATCAAGACAATGCACCTGCCCACAAAGGTGTTTTGACAATGGGAAAATTAAGGAATCTGCACTATGAATTGTTGGAACATCCTCCCTATTCCCCAGATTTGGCTCCCTCTGACTTCTATCTCTTCCCAAAACTAAAACTCTTCCTCGCTAGTCAGCATTTTTCTTTGAATCACGAGGTGATTGCAGCTGTAGAGGAGTATTTTGCAGATCTTACTGAAAACCACTACAGGGATAATGGTGCTGGATCATCGCTGGAATAAATGTATTAGTCTTAAGGGATTTTATGTTGAAAAATAAAAACAATTTTGAAATTATAAATTTGTTTTTTCATTATTAGGCTGAGAACTTTTCAGACCACTCTCGTATACTGTATTAATGAAAAAGATATTTTAAGTACTACTTCAGAATATGAATCACCTAAAAAAAGGGAGGGAAAATCAAAAATCATTTAATTAGAACTTACAATATAATAATTAAACATGTAGACAGACTTAGGTGATGGCAGTTGTGTATCTTCTGTTGTATTAAACAACACCAACAATAAAATATTAAGTAAACGATATTTCATTGAATTTTAAAACTAGAATCTTCAGAGTACAAATAACTTGTTACAATAACACAAGGCAATAACAATTGGTATAGAAAACTATTCAAGCTGTAACTGATAGAAGAACTCAAGTCCTAACTTGACACACTCTAACATTGGATAAAAAGAAGCTTACAAATGTTGGGTTGAAGATAGTATCATAGACATGTCTCCTCAACAAGTATCAATTCTGCCATTTGTTGAGATTAGGATAATACTTCATTACTGGTGCTGACTTCAAAATGGTCTCTCTGACTCGTAATAACTTCTATATAGCACTGCAGTTTTCTTCCATCTAATCTTGTGCAAAGGGGAGGGAAGGAAGTATCCAAAGTATGCTCTATATGCTCCTGACTTACAATAATAATGGTAGCAAATATATTTCTTATGTTCTCCAAGCAGAATGTTAACATAAATTAAAGATACCAAGAAATTATATACTTGGTTTAATCCTTTATCCAAGTGTAAGCAAACAAAGTTTGCACCTGAACTATTTTCAGGGCAACTTGTATATGGAAGCTTATGACTTCACATCGCGTTCTTTAGTATTCCATAATATATAGTATCCCATTATACATATCCCTATGGGTATGTATAATGCTATGCATTATGGGAAGGGTCACTATCCAGACCAGTTTAAACCTTTATTGAGGTCTCATCAGTGGGAGCCAGACCCAGAGGTGATACCAAGGTTCATGTAATGCAAAGGTCATATTTTCATATAGGAGTTGCCAAAAGGTGTCACACCTTATTATTAAAATACTCTGGATTAGAGATAGTTGTTGGAAGTTTTTCCACTTGGTTATACTATAAATTAAAGATACCAAGAACTGAGTGGAAAAACTTCCAACAATTATCTCTAATCAGGAGTATTTTAATAATAAGGTGTGACATCTTTTGGCAACTTGTATATGAAAATATGACCTCTGCATTACTTCAACCTTGGTATCAACTCTGGGTCTGGCTCCCACTGATGAGACCTCAATAAAGGTCAAAACCGGTCTTGGTAGTGACCCTTCCCATACCCGTAAGGATGTGCTTTGCATCATGGGATACTAAGACAAGTGATGTGAAGTCACACACTTCTATATACGAGTTGCTCCAGTCCTGAAAATAGTTCAGGCGCAGACTTGTTTGCTTACACTTGGATAAAGTATTAAACCAAGTATATAATTTTATTGTATCTTTACTTTATAGTATAACCAAGTGGTAAAACTTCCAACAGAATGTTAACAGTTTTTACTGTCTATCCATAGTAAGTCAAGTCACATGGCATTTCTTCGACTCCTAGGTACCAGTGAGATTTGGTTGATTGAAAATGATATAGTTACAGGGATAGAATATAAATGGTATTTTGAGGGAGAATAAAGGGAATATGACAGGAGGTGGATATTGCTGATGATAGCTGAAGAACTTCCACCAACAAAATTAGAAGTTTAAAAGGATTTTAAGTCTGAGGAAGATGATTCATTTAAGGCTATCTGGTAAGAAAAAGAGGTCAATAGAACAAAATATATTGTTGATTGCAGCTATAGATCTGGGGGGGGGGGGTGTCCACAGAACATGATTCCCTGCATCAGCAGATTAGCAAGGAAGTGCAGGCTGAGCAATAATTATGGGAGAGGGGAATTTAACTATAGAGACAGATTGGAAGGAGGAAAGGCAAGATGGAAGTGTAATTTACAGTTGCTAAGGGATAATTACCTGAAACAACATGTCATGGAGGGGTAATAGATCTGGTAATAACATCAAGTGACCATGCAGTCTCTTCTGGATCTGGCTTCCACTGATGAGACCTCAATAAAGGTCAAAACCAGTTTGAGTAGTGGCCCTTCTCATAATGCTATGTATTATACACACACAATGCAATTAATGTGAAGTCTCTACATACAAGGAACCTATGAACTTTGCTTACACTTGGATTAAGAATATATATATATATATATATATATATATATATTAGTTTTTAGCTTTTCTTAATCATCTTAACATCCAACATCCTAATATAAAATTTACTGCTGATCTAGAAAATAATAACTCCTTGCCTTTCCTGGATGTCATGCTTACACGTTGCTCTGAAAGATTAAAAATCTCTATATACAGAAAACCTACTCATACCAATAGATATCTGCATAATCTTTCTCATCATTTTCCACCACAAAAACTTGGAACTATATCTACCTTAGGACACAGAGCACGCTCTCTCTTGAATGAACAAGATGAACTACAAAAAAGAAATAAATCAACTCTCGCTTATCTTTAAACAAAATGGTTACTCTGAAAAAAACAATTAAGAAATTTCTTCTGGATCCTCCTAGACAGTGCACCACTGGAACTAGTAATTTTAAAGGCGGCATCTCCATCCCATATATTAGCACAGTCTCTAACAAATTAGCAAAAGTCCTTAAAAAATATAACATCAAAACGTTCTTCACCACCCTTCCAAAAATCCGTTCTCTAATCAGTCATCCAAAGCCTCCTCATCACAACCTAAAATATCCAGGTGTATATAAATTATGGTGCGATTGCAATATCCTTTATTTCGGACAAACTAACAAATCTGTTGAGCAACGTATAGAAGAGCATAAAAGAGACATCTCTTACAAAAGATCACATGCAACTGCGTTATCCAGTCATGTTCTTTTTTCAAATAATCCTAATGATGATCAACAAAGCCACTCCGTTTGCTGGGATAGATCAGAAAATATTTTTCGCTCTGATGATGAGTTTGAGAGAAAAATTATAGAATCAAGGGAAATCCTTCTGAATCCTGTCCACTTAAACAACAATTTGAGTTATAACATCCCAGATAGCCATGCTGCAGTTATTCAATGTTGGCGTTCGCGTGAGTCTGCACGCATACTTGCAATAAACAATGGCACGTCTGTTAGAACAACTTGAAAAAATACGTTTTTTATGTATCAATTATGTGTGGCGATATTTTACCTGTATTTTCAAGTTTTTAGATACTTCAATGTTTATTACTATTCTCTTCCTTTAAGAATACCTGATGAAGGCTATTATAAGCCAAAACTAGTTGTATTAATCTTATTAAATCTTTATAAGTAATCCAGTTTTTAAGTCATTAAATCTATTTTAAAAAAAAAATATATATATATATATATATATATATATATATACATACATATACATATACACACAAGAATATAATTTCTTGCAATCTTTATTTTAATTTATAACCAAGTAAAAATACTTACAACAAGTTATTTAAACTATCCTGTAGGACAACTATATCACCTTTATTAACTATTATTCTCCCCTATTGTGCATTTTCAGCAAACAACTGAATATCCTAATCTTTAAATCTTTCTCTATATTATTAATATAGAAATTAAAGAGTATAAGTCCTAGTACAGAATCCTGAGTCACTTGTCATCCTCATTCTCCTAGATTCCACTCCATCATATACTATTCGTGTCTACCCCCCCCCCCCCCCAATCCATGCTATCAGCTTCATATCCATTCCCATTTGCTCCAACTTTTATATTTTAACAAGCAGTACTCTGTCAAATGCCTTTGCAAAGTTTATCAGTATCATAGTGTAGCCATTTCCCTTATATAATTCTGAACTCAATCTATCATAAAATGTGAGTAAATTTCTAAGGCAAGACCTACCGTTTATAAAACCATGGTACACACCATATAGTATCATATTCCTATTCACCTGCTGCTAGATTTTACCTTTTAACCAACTTTTCCCATACTTTAACTACCACTCCTGAGATATTAATTTGTCTATAATTTGCACTGCCTCTGTTTGAAACCACCTTTATCTACCTCCATTTTGACATGAGTGTCACATCGGCTGTAAAATCTCCACTTGGATGATGCACTTTTGCAAAATGATTATCTTACCATAAGCAATGATTAAAATCATCATTTCATAGTCATTTTTCCTCTTACTAACTACACGACAAAAAAATTTTACTTTGGATTACTTTGACCAGTTTAGCTAATTTTTTCTCATAATCTGGGTTTATGATACAGTTTAATGGAACAATTAAACAGCAGGTTAAATCATTTCAATATTTCATATATATTACAGAGACATCTTCAGGAATCAAATGTTAAAATTGTAGTAGCACACACAAAAACACACAAGAAACAATAAGTGGAAGAAATTAAATTAGACTAAATGAAGAAAAGCCTTACAAGTGATAGCCTCTATGGGTGCTGTTGGCTAGCCTTAGATACTGGCAGAAGGCCTAAGAATTAAAGTTTCCCAAGCATACGTACATGCATGAGTATGTATATATGATTGTTGCTTTTGGCAGAAAAATGAGTGAACAGAATTTAGAATACAACCTAAATACTTACTCACTCCTCTACTTGGTTAATCTTCTTGATGTGGGTATGCAGTTAGATACTGCTTCTCTGAAACAATCAGACAATTTCCCATACACTACATACATTCTTTCCTTGTAGCTTCTCAAACAATGGCACTGCAATAACATGCCTCTAAGTATGCCACAATTACCATAAATATGGGAAAGATGACTTCTGCATTACTTCAACCTTGGTATCTCTTCTGGATCTCACTCCCACTGATGACATTTAATAATATTAGTCTTTGGGGATGTTTGCTTGTTTGTTTCCTGGGGTATACAGCGGTTCTGCTTGTGGTCGGTTTTGCTTGCCACTGAGTAAAGATCCCACTGAGTTTCCTGTCCTGCAGTGATGAGTTTAGTAGTGATCCTTTTAGGGTTACACAGTGAGATTTAGAGTGAACTTGTAGATCACTCTAAAGTTATGCACTTTCAGTTGACAAGAGGTTTCATATGGTGTATCATATTGATGGTAGTGGATTGCAGGAAATTGATTAGGCTCGGGACTAGGAGATAATGGTGCAGAGCACAAGAACAGGTAGTGGATTGCAGGAAATTGATGAGGCTAGGGACTAGGGGATAATGGTGAACAGAGAGTTGAAGTTCAGAGGGCATATTACATAAGTTGGTAAAATAGCTCAGATTTGTTAGTTTATTTTAACAGTATTGATTGTAACACAGAATGATAAGAAAATAATTAATATTTATTAACTTCTTAGCTGATATTATATCCAGCATCTACAGAGCACAAGAACAGTTTGCCACAGTACACAAAACAAGCAACAATTTGGTATAATAGTGAGACTAGTAAAAAAAAAATTGTAATGGACAAAGAGAGAAAACAAATATTAATTAGATCTTAAAGTGACTATCTTCCAGATTTTTGATAAATTTATACAACCATACTTGTTGAGGTTTGGGATATTATTATTATTATTATTATTCAGGCCTCCAAGGAGTCAAAAGACTCATCGAGGGAGGTCCTTCCTAAGACATAAAGTCTGTCAAGACTCATCGAGGGGAGGTCCCCCCCTGAGAAACACAAAGTCTATCATATCACTCTTTAAACTCACTGACCGTTCTCGCTCCCACCACTCCATCAGGCAATGCATTCCACGGCCCAACTACCCTCCGCACAAAGAAACCACTCCTTACCCTCTTGCTCACAGTTTCCTTTCGTAACTTCCAGGGATGGCCTCTTGTCATCACTCCTTCCCGCTGTTCAACCAAGCGAAAGAACTCCCCAGTGTCAACCCTGTAATCACCTCTCAACAGTTTAAAAGTCTCAATCAAATCACCTCTCCTTCTTCTATCCACCAAACTCTGTAGTCCACATTCTCTCAGCCAATCCTCATAACTATCCTTGTACAGTCCTGAAACCATCTTTGTATCCTTTCCACAGTTAATTTATCCCCTTCAAATCCTGGGGACCAAATCTGAGAACAATAGTCCAAGTGTGGTCTGATCAGAGACTTATACAACAGAATGATAACCCTCTTATCTCTGCAGGTCAGTGTCCTTCTCATAATAGCAGCAATCCTCTGTATTACCTTCACCACCTTTGCAATATGTCCCCTAAACTTCAGGTTTCTATCAATCATCAACCCCAGATCTCTTGTCTCCCCTACTTCCTCCAGTATAACTCCTCCCATAGAGTATGCAGCATCCCATCGATGTTTCCCAAACCTCAAGACCTTACATTTCGCTTATATGTTTTAAAGCAAAAAATCTCTCAGATTTATAATGACTTCTGTGTAGCACTTTTCTTCCATCTGATCCTGTGTGAAGAGATATCTCAAAGCATGGTCTACTAGACCCAACCGGCCATAATGATAATGCCGAATGCATTTTTTATGTTTACCAAGATGGATGTCAACAGTCTGTCCATGATAAGCCAGGTCACAAGACACTTCATAAACTCCTGGATGTGATAAAGAAGAGAGTTGTCCTTAGGTGAAGAGATGAGAGTTGCCAATTTGACATAAGTTTAAATATGGTGCATCGTTGATACTTATTAAGCATTCTGGATATCTTTTCAGATGTGCCTTCATTGTATGGGATGGTAACAGTTTTGCTGCAGTTAATAGGCAATGGAGGGGATTTCTGGAGAGCATTTAGTGTTTTTTCTATCCTATGGGGATTATAGCCACTGGCTAAGAAAGTGTGCTGCAAGAAAGTGAGTTCAGTGGTAAGAGCATTGTCATTGAAATAGATAATCAGCACTGTGAATTAGTTAGGATACCATACTGTTGAGCTGGATGATAGTGCAAATATCTCCCTGTATGTGTGGGTTTTCTATAAACAGAAGAAGAAGATAATGAACCATCAGGAAGCTGTGTAATTAGTGTATCTAGGAAAGGCAAATAGTCATTAGCTTCCTGATCCAAACATAGCATAGCCAAACCACTGGTTTGAGAGTGACTGTATTCATAGCCAAGTTTTCAAGTGTTCCATGTAGAAACTGGCTACAGGGGAAGAAAGACCAGTGCTGTCCCATCTAGTTGTTTGTATATCTTTCCTTTCCATGAAAAATAACCTGCATGTATTATAAATTTAATTCAAATATATATGGGGCAAATGTGACTTTAGCAAATCAAAGGTTTCAATTAATAGTACATTGGTAAATAGCGAAGTAATATCAAAACTAATCATTATGTTCTGAACTTTTTAAGATATGGTTTTCTAATCTACTTTTCAGGTGAATAGAATTTTTAACAAAGGAGGAGAGAATTGGGCCTGGTTGGCCAAGTGGTTAGCGTATCTACTCTCCAGCCAAAAGGCTGTGGGTCTGAATCCTGCTGTGGGCATGGATGTTTGTGATTGTCTGTGAAAATACTAGTGGTGGTGGGTGGTAGATGGCATTGGTGTAGTTGCAGTTAGTTGTAGTTGGTGTAAACAGAGAGTTGTAGAGTAGGTGCCCTCCTCAATGAGTCTTTGAACTCCCTGGAGTTGTCACGTAATAATAATAATTATTATTATTTGTGAGAGGGGGGGGGGCTAGTTATTTAGCAAGTTTGTATGTGGGACTGTTTATACTATCCACAAGTGGGCATAGGGTTTGTGAAACTCCCAGCATATATGGAGTACCTAAAATAGACCTAGAGGCACTAATGCATTATTGACAAAGCTTGAAGAAAGGAATCCATTCACCACAACACAGTGAACCAGAGAATACAGTGGGCCCAATTACTGAGGACAGGTAGAAAAATTAATTATTACATTTAATGATATGATTGTAGCCCTCTCTCCAAACCATATCAGTAAGTTAAGTTAATTTTTTTTATATATATCACTAAATCAGTACATTTTAAATGTGTGTGCAATTCTGGAAATAATTACTTAATTACTAATATATACCCCTCTAGGACAGGACTATCATGTGAAAAGTTATCCATGCTGTACAAGCTATCATGATGCAAATTCTGGACAAAAACATAGAAATGTTTTTGTCCAGAATTTCAATTATTATTGCTGCTATGCAAAAAGTGTTTAAAGAAAGCTGAGAAAGCCTGTAAGCCTTCTCAGCATTACCTTAACATAGAAATTATTTCACATCACTGAAGAATGAAATTTTGAATTAAACCAAGAAACATGAGTCATTTCTAGAAGAAATTATCATGATTAGTTGAAAATGTTATATAATTAGAATATAACTTCAAAGGATAAAAATAGGGACTGTTTTGAGAAAAAAATTTCCAACTGAAGTCACTTGATTTTGTCAGTCTTTAGAAAAATATGGAGCAAGGGTGTTAGAGCTGGGTTCTTTACTTTTAGAGTGGTAAATGAGTGGAATAAGCTGCCAGAGTCTGTTGTGGTGAGTGAGTTAAAGTGCTATGACGGTGAGTGAGTTAAAGGCAAGATATGATAGATACTGTGAGAATGTCGTATAGTTGTGTGGACATGATGGTTAGGGCCTCCCTCGATGAGTCTAAGGACTCCCTGGAGTCGCCCATAATAATAGTAATAATAGTAATAAAATATACAGAAAAATTCTTCTATTTGAAATAAAGCTTCTATGTTAAAAATATATTCCAAATGAGAAATTTTGCAGCATACAAAAGCTTACGTTCTGCCATTATAAAATGTCAATTTGAAACTCACCATGTGAATAATTACTGTTTCCTTAATTAACATATTTTGTCATATTACTCACCAAAATTTATAAGTATGAACAGGTATCATTTTCCAGTTTCTTAGAAGCCAGCAAAGAAAGTCTTCATTCATCTAAAAACTCATTAATTTATAGTAGAGCAAAATTAATATCTATTATTTTCATTCTATGACTGTATACCTGTCATTCATTTCTGTGGCAGTATAAAAAGAAATTCAAGTAACATTTAAAAGTTTTTCACATTTTATTTGGAATAGATGTGTGAAAGAAACTAATAAGCCACTACCCTTCCTGATAGAAATGAACTAAATACACCCTCTTTTAAAAATTGGATTGTCAGTTTTTTTCTCTTGTTGCCTACTATGTATTATGTTGGATTACATGCTGTTCTTTCTTCAGATTTTTTCACCAATGCTGCAGTATCCTAGAGCTATGTATGTTTATCCACAGTATTTCTCCTATTCATAAAATGGCCTTCTCTCATTAATTTCAATAAACTCCATTCTCCCCCTTTTAAACTGACAAACTGAGCAGTGCTTAAATAACCAACTTTACACACGCTGATCACATTAGCATATTTCAATGGAATGAGAGACAACCTTGTCAACTTCTACTAACGAGATGTAATCCTATCTAATTTCTCACAAAAAGAAAGAGAGAGAGAGAGAGAGAGAGAAGGCAAGATATTTGCTGTTACCAATGATCTCACCCAGATTGTTCGGAAATCTCTCAATGATCTTGTCTGTAGATGTTTCTCTACAGTGTTTCTGTAAATACACTGTAGATGTTTAGCATTTAGTGAATTCAGATAAAAACTTAGTGTTGATTTCTCTACCACTGAAATTTCTTCACTACTCACAGTAATGTTCATCCTCATGTGTAGTATAAAAATGCCAAGTGGCTAAGATATCTTCATGATTTCTCTGCTTTATTCCTTGGTTCAATTATCCTCTCTAGTCTCTGATCCAAGCATATACACACTGAAACAATTCTTGCAAGTTTAAATTAATTAATTCCAACCAGAACAGAATACTGTGAGGAACTGTAAGTAGAGTGGATAAAGAAAATGTGGAGCCCCTCTCACCAGAAAAATTTTCATTTGGATCCTCCTCCACTTAGGCATGAAGTTGAAAGAGCAGTTAAGCAGCTTAACAGCAATAAGGCCCAGGCACAGATGGAATCCAAGCAGAGTTAATTAAGGCCACAGGGGATGGAGGGATAAGAGTGTTTCATAGATTGATTACAAGGATATGGGAGACAGGATCATGGCCTAGAGACTGGTGAAAGTCAGTTTTCATACCACTACATAAGAAAGGTGATATGAAGGCATGCAAGAACTATAGAACTATTAGTTTAATATCTCATGCAAGCAAAATTTTATTGAAGATCATGCTAAATAGGATTGAGGCAGAGATGCCTGAGGAACAAGCAGGCTTTAGGAAAGGTAAGGGCACCAGAGATCAGGACCTCAGACAGATTATAGAAAAATATAAAGAATTCAGACTCCCTCTGGTAATGTGTTTCTTAGACTACTAAGGTAAAATGATCAGTGGAAGAACTAGGACTAATATTCCTAGTACTTCAACTCAATCCTAGCAAGACTGTGTTGAATATGTGAAACTGTGGGAAGTAATGAAAAGAATGGGTTTTCCTCAATACACTATCAGGTTGATAGCAACTTGTACAGGGAGAAAGAAGCTACGGTAAGAACAGGTGTTGGATTGACTGACTGGCTTAAAGTTGGAAAAGGAGTTATTAGGCAAGGATGTTTACTTTCTCCTCACTTGTTTAGTATATATGTGGAGGATATCATGCATGAAGTATTGAATAGGCTCAAGACAGGAATTAGGATAGGAGGTAGAATGATCAGTGGAAGAACTAGGAATAATAGTCCTAGTACTTCAACTCAATCCTAGCAAGACAAAGATTATGGTTCTCAAAACAGGGAAGCTCTGGAGAAAGAATTGAGGAAGTCAACATGCTTGAGTACCTGGGATCCATTATTAATGTGAAGAATTGCTGCTCAGAAGATGTCAGAAGGAGGTTAGGAATGGCAAAAACAACAGTCAGAGACTTGTCTAAAATCTGGAAGGGTGGATCTATCTCCATGGGAACAAAGTTTAGGATTTTGGATGCAGATGTTTTTCCAACAACAATGTGAGATTTGGAACCTAAAGAAGTCAGATAAGAACGGATATCTGCTTTTGGGATGTGGTGTTACAGGTTGTTGAGGATATCATATACTGAAAGGCATACAAATGAATGGGTGTTAGAAAAGATTAGTAGAACTTTAAGGCTCCTTAAGGATATTGACAGAAGAACGTTAAAATATTTTGGACACATTGAAAGGATAGAAGGGGGATTTCTCAGAATAGAGGAAGGGGTAGATCAATGAGATAGATGGATGGTGTGTGTTGAGGCCTCCAGAAAAGCAAACAACAGGACTATATGGTGAGGCTTGATGGGGAGCATCACTAAGCATCAGAGTGACCATACGGCATCTGTGAATGCCCAGTGAACATATAGATAGAACCAGAACAGAAATCTAATGGTGGTTTGAATAATACAGGAAATGGATGTGCGTCTGTTTGGTGAGACAGAGATTAATGAGGCAAAATACACAACTGGGTACTACTAGAATCATCTGAAAAGGAATGTGAACTGCATTCATAAGATAAATCTTATGAATATAAGGAGGACTATCATAATGGGTATATATATGTGGAAGATATATACCATTATGATAGTCAGTATATACACTGACTATCATAATGGAATACAAACATGCAAGAATAAGAGGGAAATAATTTTATAGAATTAATCATGAAAGCTGGTTTGAAGCTATTTTGAGTGCAGACATGTAATTTAAAGCTCCTGTAAGTTCGATTTGTTTTTTAAAAAAATGTATTTATTAAGTGTCTTTTTAGATTATTTTTTAGTTAGATTTTTTTACTATATTATTGTAGATTTTACCGATTTTATTGTATTTAGTACATTTGCTAATATTTTAAGACATATTGGTAAATTAAGATAGTTTTCAAAAATGCCACCAAAAACCTGGTGGAACAACAAAGCAGCATCAAATGCTAATAATAGCATGGAATCCAGAAACAAGAACCTTTATATTGAAACCATAAATGAAGAAACATTAACATGTAAAATATCCAGATTAAAAGGAATTACAGTCATCCCTCGACTTACGTCCAGGTTCAGTTCTAGCTGGCAGGATGTAAGTCGAATCGAACTAAGTCGATACATTAAATCAACAGAGTTATAGGGATTAGGGACTTATCAGTAATAAGTATACTGTCATTTTAATTTTTAAACCTTATTATAAACCTGCACTGTATGTTACTACCACTATAAAACAGGAGAATAATCACAAAATCTTCCTCCATAATTATATCTTCATTACCTTCCCTGTGTGAACGATCAGGCTGTGGCTCTTCTGAAGTAACCTTTGGTTTTTAATGAAAATGTCCAATGTGCTTTGCTTATTGCTCTTCTTCTTTTCATCATAAATTTGTTCCATAGCAAGCAAATGCATCATGTACTTTTGTTTCTATTATTAAGTAGCGTTCATCATTGAGGTCCATGTCTTCAGCCATTTTGAGAACATCACTAACTGCAAAGAACATTTCTGCAAGACTTTTCACTGTAAATTGTTTAACTACCTCTTCCTTTTCTTGTTTTTCCTCTTCTGCAACAGCTGTTCCTCCAGTTCGACTAATTCTTCGTTGGTCAACTCTTCAGGGAAACTTTCTATGAGTTGAATTATGTCGTCATCATTCACTTCGAGATTCAGATTGTTTGCTAGGCCCACTATTACAAACTTTCAAAATCATGTGCAAACCTTTTTAATACCTTTTTCCATATGCCACTCCTACATTGAGAGGTCACTTCGTCCCAAGCCACAGCAATATTTTTAATAGCATGATCAATATTGAATGTTTCCCAGAATTGCATGAGAGTCTGGTCATTTCCTTCAATAGCAGAAATGCTTGTGAAAAAGTTCTCCGTAGATAAGCCTTAAAACACTGCAAGAACTCCCTGATCCATCAGTTGGATCAATGAGGTAGTGTTTGGAGAGAGAAACGCGACCTTGAACTTGGTGAAGATCACTGCTATAAGGAGCATTATCTAGAATTAATAAAATTTTAAATTCTACATTTTCTTTCACACAATAGCTTTTTATTTCACTCCATAACAGTTGATTAAGGCATCCTCAAAAAATGTTTGCGTCATCATCCACAACTTCTTATTGCTCTCCTAATGTTTTTTAAAGATTCCTGGATTCTCACTGTGCCATATCACAAATGGTTTCAGCCACATTAACCATAACAGAATCATAATACGGCATTAAGAGCTCTGAAACTAGGTATAGATTTTAGCTTTTTGTGGATGAATGTCTGCTCGGGCATTTTTTTCCGAAACAAGGACATCTCATCCATATTAAATATTCACTGTGGCAAATAATTTTCCTCCGTAATAATTTTATCCAATTTTTCCACAAACTCCTTGGCAGCCTTCTTAGCACTTGCAGATTCCCATACATTTTCACATTATGCACTGCAAAACGCTGCTTGAATCTCATGAACCAACCAAAAGAAGCATTGAATTCTTAGTCATAATCGGGTTCTGCTTTCTCCTTCAACATGCTGAAGAGACTTAGTGCATTAACAGTTATGGTCACAGTGCTAAGGGGTATGCGCTTTTGGTTCGGGTCCTCTATTCATGATGCAAGTAGCTTTTCCATATCACAGATAGGACCTTGTCGTTGCTTCGTTACTATCATCGATTTAATGGAAGCAGATCCTTTCACAGCCTCTACGATTTTATCCTTATTTTTCAAAATGGTTGTCACTGTAGAATGAGACCATCCGAAGTCATGTGCGATCACATTGACAGGCTTACCATCTTCATGTTGTTTTATAACTTGCAACTTTGTTTCAAGATCAATTGCTCGCCTCTTTTTCTGCGATTCTTCACTAGGTTTTTTGATTGAGCATGTAGGGGACATGTTGCAGAAACATCGCCAAATATTTAATGATAAATACACAAATAACCCAAACACAAAATCAACAGAGGAACGTTGAAAACATGTGCTGACTGCTGAAGGAGGTTGCCGCTGAAAGCGCTGTTGCCACTGTGCAAGGCTTATCTTAAGTTCGCTTGCGTCTTGTTTGAAAGTATAGCCAAAAATGTTATTTATTCCCTTATTTCCGGAATCACAGACATAAGTCGAGGGATGACTGTATTAGAAAATCGACCAGGGAATTAAAGAAATATTTATAATATATAAAGGGAAGTTTAGGTGTTGTTCATTATTCATAATAATGCTTAAGGGTATAACCAACACCAAGAGGGAAGAAAACACATTTATTAAATTTTTCACTTGTTTTATCATTGTGCTCTAAGGATGCTGGGTAGAAAACGAGAAATATTACTGAGTTTAATAACCATATTTTTTCCTCTTAAACTTAACTGTAACCAATGTAGTATTGATCTGGCAAAATGTCACACATGAAAAATTTTCTGTTAATGGATATAAGTGGAATCACAAAGCAAGTGATTATGACAAGCTGAGGGGGGTCAGCTTTCAGCAACACCGTGGCTTAAGAATTTAGGGGATAAAGATGTTGGTGGTGAATGGTAAGTGAGTGTTTGAAGAAAGCTGTATCAGAACTAAGAGACATAAGGATAAATCAAGGAGGTTGTGGAGAGAATATAAAGAAAAAGGTGATCAGCAGTACAAGGTACAGGCAAGTAGGGTGAGGCTGTATTATAAGGAAAGCCAAAGCTAATTACAAGCGAAAGCTAGCTGATGACGTCAAAAGAAATCCTAGAGTTATTTCGTTATGTAGTAAGTAAAAGGAGGAATGGAAGGATGACTTTAAAAAGTGCTGATGGTGAGAAGGTAACAGAAGCAAATCAAATAGTTGAATTACTGAATCATCATTTTGCATGGGGGGAGGATGCCATTTAGGTGGTGATGTTGAAATACCAGATGTGACACTGACTGATAGAATAGAGGCTGAAGAAATAAAGGTGAACAAAATGTTGCAAAACTTCAATGCAAATACAGCCATGGGACTAGATAGCATATCGGCCTATGTATCACGAGAATGTGCAAGGGAATTATTAGCCACAATGACTAAGCTGTTTAATCATGGAAAAATTAGTGAAAGACAGAATTCGGGACTGGGTGGGTATATGGTACTCTATAAGGGACAACATGGATCTGTGAAGGGTAGATCTTACCATAGTAATTTTGTTTTATAATAAAGTGACAGTGGAATTGGATAAGGGAAATGGCTACTGAATGATACTGTTAGAGTTTGCAAAGACATTTATCAGGATTTCATATAGAACTCCATTGCATAAATAGAGATGAATATGAATCTGGTGATTTGGATTAGATGGGGGGGGGCTGATAGTGAGGTTTCACACCCATTTCTGGAATCAAGCCATGGAAAAATTTGAATAAACACGTGGTTGCTATTGACATTTTAAAGGCATTTTTCCAGGTTTGGCACAGGGATCTATTTAAAAAACTGACTTCCACACTATAACTGGATCCCAACTTTATAACTGTCTACTAACTACATGTCATGGCAGACAGTTCCTCTCCTCAGATTTCCCCACCAATGCAGGAGTAGCCTATGGTTCTGTTTCTTCACCTGCTCTCATCCTCTTGTATATAAATGACCTGCTCTCTCAGACTTTCAGTCCTATCCACAGCTTTCCCAATGACAGTACACTCCATTTCTCCCTTTCATTCAACAAATCTTGTAGTACTAGAGTATTAGAATCCTCAAGATCTACCATGGTGGGAAGGTAACCTGACCTCAGATCTCCTAGCTATATCCCAGTGGGACAAGGGAAACCTTGTAAACTTCAATGCCACCAAAACTCAGTCCGGTCTGATCTCTCACAAGCAAGAACTCGCATCCCTTCCCTTACCTTCAGTAATACTGATATCTAAACATAATCAGATTTCTCTTCTTGGACTTCTTTAACTACCTCACACCTGCCAACTCTATACAAAACCCAGATCAGCCCAGCCATGGGATATTACTCCCATGTATGGGATGGTGCACCAAAATCCTCTCTAAGATGGCTCGATTCTGTCCAGAAGAGGGAAATCTGGCTAATTAATGATCCCTCTCTCACAAACCCAATTCAATCCCTCTCTAACAGATGTTCAGTTTGTGCCTTGTGCCTCTTCTACAAATACTTTCATGGATAGTGCTCTGCTGAATTGGCCACTATTATTCTCCACTCTCCTCCAAAATCGTTAAAACAAGAGCCACTGCCAACCAACACCATTTTATAATCCATCTTGAAACTCAACGAACCAACTTCACTGCCTCCTCTTTGGTTCCATCTACTTCTGTCCTTTGGAATAGTCTCTTCCACTGCCTTCCCCAAAGATTACATCTCTCAACTGTTTTGAGAACAAAATGTGAAAAAAATTCCTCCTTTCTTCTATTCCTTTTAACCACATACAGCACTAATGTCTATAGGTCTTGTGGCCTTTCATGTGTGGATCAGATATATATACAAAACAGATAAAATTTTTACAAGAACATTTTAACAAGAACCAAACCTTGGAGATTCAGTGGCAAACCTTGAAGAAAATCCTGATTGATTCAGCCAGAGAGGCATGCGGTGAGGTTGTCTGCAAGGATAGAAAAATCAGTACTCCATGGTGGACACAGAAAGTTAAACAAGCAGTGAAGGAAAAAAAAAAAGCATATCAAAAGTTCCTGGCAAATAAGTCAGCTTGTGCTCTTAAAGAATACAGAGACAAATGTAAGAAAACAAAACACTGTGTAAAACTAGCTAAACAAAAGTCATGGGAGGACTTTGGCAAGATATTCTGGAGATTGTTGAAGAAGCTTAGAAATGGAGGAAAGAGCGCTGTAAAAGGAGTTAGAGATGATAAAGGTGACATGAAAACGGGAGAAAAAGATATCCTTGAAGTATGTCGTAATTACTTCGAAAAATTGCTAAATGAAACAAGCAGTGATAGCACAGTGGTAAAAAAACACTCAACAGGCATACAGTCAGGAATACATATCCATACTTGAAGTAGAAAAAGCCATGAAAGGCCTGAAATGTGGAAAGGCAGCAGGAGTAGATGACATTCAACCAGAAATGTGAAGTATGGTGGTATAAAAGTCTTACAGTGGCTGCACTGCATAGTTCAGAAGGCCTGGACAGAGGGACGAATTCCTGATGATTGGAGTAGAGCTCTAATAGCACTCATATATAAAAAGGGAAATAAAACTGAATGTGAGAATTACAGAGGTATTTCCCTACTGAGTGTTCCAGGCAAGATTTATGCCAGTATACTTGAGAAACGGTTGAGAAGAATTGTGGAAGAAAAGCTTGGAGAAGAACAAGCTGGATTCAGGCCAAATAGAGGCTGTCAGGATCAGATCTTCACTTTACGACAAATAGTGGAGAAATCACAGGAATATAACAAAGATCTGTATTTAAGTTTTGTCGATCTGGAAAAGGCATATGACAAGGTGCCAAGATTGAAGCTATTCAATACACTGCAGTTATATGGTGTCAATTGGACATTACATCAAGCAATACTTAGTCTTTATTTGAGTCGTAAATCAGCAGTTAGGATTGAAGGAAGTACAGGAAGATGGTTTAATGTTAAATCTGGTGTGAGACAAGGATGTACATTATCCCCTCTTTATTTATTATCTATATGGATCATATTATGAAGGAAAATGGTATGAAACCTGATATCAAAATTGGAGATGTTAATGTCAGCTCTTTGCTTTATGCGGACGATGTTATACTTCTAAATAAATCCGCTACAAGTTTGCAAGATTCCCAGACTAAATTGAATAACTGTTGTAATAGATATGGTATGAAGATCAGCAATAAAAAGACAAAGACAATGAAAATAGGTAGAATTGTTGAAAATGTCAACTGTGTTTTGAATGGGGAACCTGTGGAACAAGTAAAACATTTCAGCTACTTAGGCATGATTTTTACTGAAGATGGTAAATTAAATATAGAAATAGACAACAGAATCAGCAAAGCTGGTATGGTAGGAAGTCAATTGAATAAATTCATATGGAATAAGAGAGAAATTAGTCGGAACACTAAATTAGCTGTATACAAGACAGTGTTCAAACCAGTTTTAACTTATGGATCTGAGAGCTGGGTCAGAAGTAAAACACTTGACCAAAGACTAGAGACCACAGATATGAGAGTCCTGAGAAAGATTATAGGCGTGAACAGATGGCATCAATGGCAATATCATATTAAAAACGAGGATATTAGGAAAGAACTTGACATTGTCAGCATCCAGGAATGCGTTAGCAGAGCTAATCTCAGGTGGTATGGTCACTTGAACAGAATGGGCGAGGAAAGATTAGCAAAACAAGTGCTCTCTGCCAGGTTGGCAGGAAAACGACCCCGAGGAAGACCAAGATATAGGTAGATTGATACGGTACAAAGTGCCTTAGACGATAGAAATAGAAGATCTGATAATGTTGGAGTGTTGACAAGTAACAGACTGATTTGGAGGAAAATTGTAGATAGGAAGTTAGTAATGATGTAAATTTTTCATGTAGTACTATCATATCCTGTACATCCCTTGAGGGTACATGGCAGGAATTTGATGATGATGATGATAAAATTTTTAGTTTTTATTTAAGGCAGGAAGGAAAGAAGGGCATCTGTGGAAGTTAAGTTTGTGTGCAGTTAAGGAAAGGGTGAGGGACAGATTTTTCTCACAGCACCATGACTGAGTTAGCCAACAGTTTACCTGTTGAATGAGTATGAATGAGTTTAAGAGAAAGTATAACAGCTGGTGTGGTGATTTGTGGCCTTCCCTGATGAGTCTTTGACTCTCTGGAGATCTGATGATCATGATAATGATAATAATCAACACTACCTTTAGAAGCATATAATAGTAAACGGGATTAGTAGAACAAGAACACAGAATCTAGTAACAGCATTTAAGAACCTGTCTATAAATGAGTTGACTATTATGCCTCCGCAACTGGTGAGAGTGATCATGTGCTTTTTATTTGGTAGGGGGGAAAAAATATATATATATATATGATATAATTGATTTACTCAGCTGAGAGATATATTTTTGAAAGATTAAATGACTATAAGATAAAAAGAAAACACTATTTTAATTTAAATAAACTGCACAACTAGTTTTGCCTTCTTAGATTAATGTTTGAAATCGGTCTGTGTACGTCTTCATTGATGGGCATGCAAACACGAAGGTCTTGTGAATGCCAAAGTTGGAAAGCACAATGACAGTCTGAGAGATTATAGCTGAGGTTAGTGTAGAGATGTACTGGATGGAGTACAATTTCTTTAGATTCTACAATTCTTCTTTCCAGTTCACCATAGCATCGAAAGATATTTTCCGATTTGTCCCATATGACTGAATGAATGATCTAGTTTTTGTCATTAACATCAGCAGAATTCAGGATGCAGTTTGACAGAACACTTGCTCTGGTTCTGACATATGTGATGTTCTCTTTTATGTTCCTCTAAACACAATTTGATGTATTTTTGGTGGCCTAAATAATTCATGTTGCAGTTGCACCAAATACGATAAACGCAGGGATATTTCAGGCTGTTATGTTTTTAACTTGGGCATACTGAGCAGGAATGGAGTTTAAGTAGAGCAGTGAAAGAGTAGCTTTTTCAGTATTTCTATCTTCAATATGGTGAGGAAATTGTGTTAATTCTGGTCATTTCCAGTTTAAAGACACTATTTACAAACAGAACTTTGGTTTGGCCATGGGCAATCCTTTATCACAGATACTGGTGATTTTATATTTGGAATCTTTTGAGGAAACACTATCTCTTCATTCCCATTGAAACCTAAATTCTGAAAAGATATATAGATGACATTTTCCTAATCTGGGATCATGGAGGACCTGAGTCTTTAAAGAATTTCCTAGACCATCTCCACAATCAACACCCAAAAATCCAATTTAATGCAGAATTAGATATTGGCAGCACTCTTCTGTTCCTAGATATCGAACTCACTTGTGTATCTGAGAAATTTTATATCTCTATTTACAGGAAACCCACTCACACCAATAGATATCTACATGCACAGTCCCATCACTATCCACCTCAAAAGCGTGGCATTATTTCTACACTAGGTAAACATGCTTGCTCTCTCCTCTGTGAAGATGTTCAATTCCTTCTTACCACCTTTCAGCAAAATGGTTATTCAAAACAGTTAATAAGCTACTATTAAATCCACCTGCTTGCCATATTGAAGACAGAAATAGTGAAAAAGGCTATGTATCCCTACCATATAATCAGTTCTGTTTCATCAAAATTAGCAAAAGTTCTCAAAAAATATAACATCCGGACTTCTTTTACTCCTCTACTTTAATTCCATTCCTTGCTGAGTACACCTAAGCAAAAACATAACAACCTGAAATATCCAGGCATTTACTGAAACTTTTGGTGCAACTGCAACATGCCTTATTTTGGCTAGACCAAAAAAATCCATCAAATTATATCTAGAGGAATATAAAAGAGATGTTACATATGACAGAACCAGAGCAAGTGCACTGTTGAACCGTGTCCTGAATTCTGCTGACACTAACAACAAAAACTAGATCATTCATCCAGTCATATGGGACAAATCGGAAAATATCTTTCGATGCTATAATGAACTGAAAAGAAGAATTGTAGAATTTAAAGATTACATCTCAACACTAACCTCAGCTATAATCTCTCAGACTGTCAATGCGCTGCTTTCCAACTTTGGCATTCACAAGGCCTTGAATGCATTCACACATCCAACAATGAAGACATACACAGAATGGCTTCAAACGTTAATGCTTTAATGTATAGATTTTTTCTCTCGCAATGTTTGTTCGTAGTTCCCTCATGTTATGCACCCAAAGAAGTCTTTTCTATTTTTCTAATTTTTTTTTATCTCTCAGCTTATAGTCATTTAATCTGTTTCTAATATATATATACAGTGGTATCTCGCTAATCCGAACCCTCCAGTAATCCGAACTGCGGTTTGAAAGAAAAAAGTTTTATTTATTACGTATTATTATTTTGTGTACTATTATTTTTAATTAATAATTATTATTTTAACTATTATTATTTATTTTATTATTATTACAGTACAGTATTTTTTTTCATACTGTCGATTGTACGGTTATACTGGAGGATTATTATGATTTATTGTGTATTCACGTTTGCTTTTTTATACTGTACAGTATGTACTGTATTTCCGGCATGAATCACAAATATACACAAAAAGAGGAAATTCAAAACATGCATAATTTGGTTAAAAATATAAATCCAGATGTTAAAATTTCACAAACAGATGTTGCAGAATGAATTACAGATAGGACGGAAAGTGAATTCGAAATCAAATCACATGATGAAATTATAAATATGATGCTACAGAATGAATTAGAAGACGATGATGGCGATGAAGAACTCGAAGGAAAAAAAGTAAAACATGAAGAGGCAGCTGACAGTTTTAATGTGTGTATAGAATGGACTAAGCAGAATGATAAGCCAGTGCACAAAATTTTGTTGCTAATGCAGCTCTGAGAAGAAGCATTCGAAAAACGTTTAGCTTCAAAGAAGCAAAAGAAAATAGGGACTTTTTTTACAAAGAAATAAAAAAAAACTTTTTTTGTGCTATTTTGTGAAACTTTTTTGTGTTGTGTACAAGAAAGTGATATTTTTTACCTAAATTAAGTTACGTACTGAACTATGCAATTTTATTAAATCAGAATCCTCAACAATACAGGTACATACAAATTAAATATTTTACTGAAATAAACTTGTGTACCATATTATTATTTTTGTTTTATATTACAGTACAGTGGCTTTTTTCTATCAGTTAATTTATTTACAGAATTAAATTGATATACCATTAGAATCTGATTATTTTTGTCTTAAACGCTAGTTATTGTTGTCTCTTGGGGAGAAATTTGCTAATTCGAACTTTTCGCTAATCCGAATGAGCACGGTTTTTATTAGTTCGGATTAGCGAGATACCACTGTATATATATATAAGAACTCCGACAAAGAAAGAGCATATGTAGAACTATATGGTAGGTAATTATAGCAAACTGAGAAGGCAGTTTGAGGATGTGGAAGGATGAAACTTGAGGATGATAACTTTTGCATGAAAAAATACATAGCACAGAAATCAACTTTGCATGGGAATGTAGAGCTCACTATATAGGCTAGTTAGGAATATTAATACATGACAGCTAGATTGTGAAAAGAAGTTAGAACAGAATCATCACTATATAGCAGGTAAGCATCCTTGGAGAATGTGAATGTGAATGGCAGAAAGTGTCAGATACACAAGAAAAGATGAGTTGTTCAGTTTAGTGAGGCATATATTCTAGATAGACTCATTTACTCTCTGTATGCTGAAAGAATAGAGGACATGAGTTAGAAGTATTAAACTGTTAACAGAGCTTGACTCAAATATGGACTGGATGGAATCTCAAGCATGGTGCTGAAGAATACAAGTGCCGAAGGAAATGTACTAAAGAGTTAACGATGCCATAACCTGGTTGATCAACTTGAGTCGCAGTGCATGTCTAATGAATGAAAGGAGAGCAAGATAATTCTTGAGCTTTATTGACTACACCAAAGCCTTCAAGCTGTGCAAAGTGGAATCGACGTGGGAAATAATGTCTAAGTCTGGCTTTCTACACATCTTATCCTATTAATGTGAACTTCATAACAATAACCAAACTGATGATACCCACTCACATATAGAGTGATTCTGTTCACAAAAAGGAGTAAGGCAAGTTTGTATTCTGTCTCCTGGACTCTTTAATCTCTATGGTGAAGAGATCTCTGGATGATTGGAATAGAAAAAAATATTAATAGGCAGTTCAAGAATAAAGTTAATCAGATTATCTATCTGTGCCCAATGCTCTCTGCCAGTGGAAGTTACATGAAGAAAGAAGATAAAATGCAATGGGTAGATCCAAAATGATTCAGCTAACATAACTCCTGAAGAACAGAAAAATAACTATCAACACAAAGATCAGATTGGTCAGATCTTTGGCCTTCTCTGTGTTTTCTTATGGCTGCAAGTCTTGAACACTTAACACACTTAACAAGGAAATTAAGAAAGACTTAAACATTATCAGATCTTATATTTCTATCTTAAGTAAAGTATACTTAAATACAGTAAAGGCACATTTTACTGTATCAATCCACCTATATATCTTGGTCTTCCTCTGGGTCTTTTTCCTGTCAACCTGGCAGAGAACACTTCTTTTGCTAATCTTTCCTCTCCCATTCTGTCTAAGTGACCATACCACCTGAGATTAGCTCTGCTAACACATTTCTGGATTCCAACAATGTTAAGTTCTTTCCTAATATCCTCGTTTTTAATATGATGTTGCCACTGATGCCATCTGTTAATGCCTCTAATCTTTCGTAGGACTCTCATATCTGTGATCTCTAGTCTTTGGTCGAGTGTTTTATTTCTAACCCAGCTCTCAGATCCGTAAGTTAAAATTGGCTTGAACACCATCTTGTATACAGCTAATTTAGTGTTTTGGTAATTTTTCTCTTATTCCATATAAATTTATTCAGTTGTCTTCCTACCGTACCAGCTTTGTTGATTCTGTTGTCTATTTCCATTTTCACTAAAAATCGTGCCAAGTAGTATGCAAATATGTGAGTGTAGATACATCCAATAACTGAATGAGACAATGAATAGAAACAATAGCAAAGAAAATAATAAATCAAATGGACTGTGAATTTTTAAAGTTAAGAATTAAAAAGTTTGAGAACTAAAAAAAATTTAAAATTAAAGAACAAAGAAACTTGATCCCAAATCCCAACTCATCGTCAGCAGAGATAAAGATTGTAATTATCATCATAAGCATCAAGAGAAAAGAAATGGAACTAGCCGAAGAATTGGATAAGTACCAAATCGACATAATAGGTGTAACTGAAACAAAGAATACAAAAAAACAGGTGAAATCTAAATAACAAATACAAAATGTTATATTCAGGCAAAAACAATCAAGGAAAAGGAGTAACTATAGTATTTAAACACTAAATACAAGGATAATGGTGGGCAATATTTCTATATTTCTTGAATGGTAGGCAATATCAAGTAGAGTGATGTGGGCAAATATCAGAATGGGAAACTGGACAATGAAACTTATTTGTGCCTATGGTCCCACAGAAGGTTCTACTAAGGAAGTAAAGGGATTTTTTAGACATTAGAGAAGGTAGTTGCCACAGTGAAAAAGCAAAAGTTAACCCTTGTAAGAGATGCAAATAGCAGAGTAGGAAATGACTAACAGATATATAGAAATGTTTCGGGAAAATTTGTAGAAAAGAGCAAACTAATAATAATAGTAAATAACTGCTAGATTTCTGTTCAGGACATGGATTAGTTATTACTAACACCATATTCCAACACACCAGCCTTATTGGCCAAGTGATTAGCATATCCACTCTCCAGCCAAAAGGCTGTGGGTATGAATCCCATTGTTGTAGGCATGGATATTTGTGAGTGTCTGTGAAAATACTAGTGATGGTGGTGGGTAGTAGATGCTGTCAGTGTAGATGATGTGGTTCGCTGTTTAGCTGGTGGAGTGAGTGGTAGAGGCAGAGAATTGTAGAGCAGATGCCCTCCCTCGATGAGTCTCGGAGATGTCATGTAATAATAAAAATTTGCACATATACCATGAGGAGAAGAAGATGCAAAGAATAAGAAAGCCCTCATTAATTATGTTATTGTTGACAGTGACATTTTCCCACTGGTTCAGGACACAAGAGTATACATAGGATTTGAAAGTGCAGGTGATCATTATTTAGTGTTGAGAAGGGTAAAATTGAATTTCATATTGAAATGAAGAGTGTGTAAGAAAATTTTGAAATGAATCAAGGTTGAACAGCCAATAGAGGTAAACTGTATAGACTCAAAATACACAAACATTATTCAAGGAAAAAATGAAAGAGCTTGAAAATAAGAACTAAACCTTCAAGATTCAGTGGCAAACCTTAAAGAAAACATTGACTGATTCAGCAAGAGAGGCAAGTGGTGAGGTAATCAGCAAGGACAGAAAAATCAGAAATCCATGGTGGACTCGGAAGTCAGAGAAGCAGTGAAAGAAAATAAGAAAGCATATTGAAAGTTCCTAGCAAGTAAATCAACTTATGCTCTTTGAGAAAAATGTAAGAAAGCAAAGCACTGTATAAAACTAGTTAAACAAAAGCCATGGGAAGACTTTGGTAAGGAATAAATAACAGGAAAGTAGTAAAATTTTCTGATGGCTACTGAAAAAACTCAGAAAGGAAGGAAAAAGTACTTTAAAAGGAATCAGAAATAATAAAGGGTGACATGAAAACTGAAGATAAAGATATTTTAGATATTGGAGTAATTACTTTGAAAGCTTGCTAAATAAAACAAGTGAACAGAAAGGTAGGAAACATTCAAGAGAAATACAATCAGGATTATATATCAGTACTTGAAGTAGAAAAAGCTATCAAAAACAAACCTGAAATATGGAAAGGCAGCTGGAGTAGATGATATACGACCAAAAATTATTAAATATGGAGGTATAAAAGTTTTTACAGTGGCTATACTGCATAATTCAGAAGGTCTGGTCAGAGACTCAAATTCCAGATGATTGAAATTGAGCGCTTACAGTATCCCATCTATAAAAAGGGAAGTAAAACTGAGTGTGAGAATTAGAGAGGAATTTCTTTAATGAGTATTCCTGGTAGGATTTATACTGAGAAACAGCTAAGACAAATTGGGGAGGGAAAGCTTGGAGAACAACAAGCTGAGTTCCAAATGAACAGAGGTAAAGGATCAGATTTTCACTTTTAAGACAAGTAGTTGAGAAATCTTGGGAATATAGAAGGATCTGTATTTAAGTTTCAGAAAAGGCATATGACTATGTGCCAAAAGGAAAGCTGTTCAAAATGTTTTACTTATATGGTGTAAATGCCACACTATATCAAGCAATACTTTAGTCTATATTTGTAAATCAACAGTTAAAACTGAAGGAGGTACATGACGATGGTTTTGTAAAATTCGATGCAATGGAAGTTCTAAATATTTTAGGCATCGACTTTTACAAAGGTCGTAAATATTGTAGACATAACAATACTACACGTTGCCATACTGATTGTAAACCCACACAGGTATCTGGCAAAAAGGAGTGACACTGAATTGATCATAAAATTATTAAAATATTATAAATACTCAAAATTGTGCACTTTATGTAAATCCAGGAGTGATATTGTAAAAATAACCTAGTGTTGAAGTAGTTCTACCTCAAGTAAAAAGGATTACAGTGGATTATGTCTGGGACTTGAAAGCGAACAATAGTGCTGAAGGTCATTCGAACAAGGAAGTTTTCCCGCCTACATTGAAGGTCAAGACTGCTGACAGAGTGATTGCAAGATGTTCAGGAGTGTCTGATCCTGAAACACGGAACTCCCAAAAAACCATATATATAGGAGGCCTTAAGAACAAGGTTCTCTCTCTTTTTCTCTCTAGCAGTCCTCTAGATGCAGTCTGTAGGCCCGATTGAACTCATCGGTACACAAACCCGTGGAAACGGGGAACCCTGAAGAAGCATTGAAAGTTTCTGCAATGTGTAGCAAGTAAGGGAACTTGCCTCATATATTGAAAGCAGGATGCCTTCATTCGACCTAGTCCCTTCGGCAAAGAAGTACCACTGTTCTTCCTGCAAGTGAATTGCAGAAGGATGACTACCAAGCACCGAACGAGAAAATCCAATACACAGAATGGATCGGAGGAATCAGCAAAAACACCTGTGAGTAGACTTTTTGTATTAATAGTTAAGTGCGGAAGGATAATTGTGATTCCACTGAACATAGTGTTACTAGGCTAATAGTATTGTCACAGATAGCCAGGTTTGAAATCGAAATGTTAACATAACATAAGAATAGTGACAGTCAGTTTTGTAGAATATGAGAATCTCCTCTCACTGTAAATGGCAAGTTTAATAATGTTAGACAGTAATTGAAATTTAAGATAAGATTAAGAAAGAAGTTGTTTGAAAAGTGTATAATAGTGTAGAATTACCTTAGGTTACAATAAATGCATTTTGTTTGCTTAATAGAGACTATCGCCTGATCTTTGTACTATGCACTGCCTTGAAAAAACTCCGAACCTGTATGCTAATAATTTGGGGAATTGCCACAACTATTAATTAAGCCCACAATTAGATTCGGCTATATCCTAAAGGTGCTATGACATATCTCCAATGCTTTGCGTGAAGAATTAAGGTGGCGCAGTCATAAAAAAAATTAATTTTCCTGATTTCTTTTTGTGTAGGAGATAGTTATCTGTACTCGTGAATTGGCCTAGTTCACAGTCATATTCACCAGCAGTGTCACTGTTTTGTAGCAACCTTAAAGTTTCAAGTGGTAGGAAAAAGGGAATAGATGAATTATTTTTGGAAGGAACATCAACTTAAAGCACACATGATATAACAATTAATCATTGTATAGCAAGGGCGCATTCTAGAAAGGGCCACACGATACATAAGACACAAAGGAACAAAACAAAGGATGGAACAACAGGGGTAAAAGCAAAAGGCAATAAGAAAAGAAAAAAGAACACACACACAAAATAAAAAAGTTATAACAGTTTGATGTTAAATCAGGTGAGAAAATGTATACGTTATCTCCAACTCTTATTCATCACATTATAAAGGAACGTGATATCAAAGTTGGAGATGTTGCAGATGATGTTATACTCTTAAGTAAATCCAGTACCATAGTTCACCCCACCCCCATCCATGGTTTCAGTTATACACAGTCAATCTCGGTCCAAAAATATTAAATGGAAAATTCCAGAAATCAACATTTCATAAGTTTTATATTACTGCCATTCTGAATAGTTTTCAGTTATCAGATCAACTGTCACAGAATCTCAGTGTTTGTGTTCAAGTAACCCCTGTTTTACTTAATAATGGTCCCAAAACACAAGAGTAGTGCTTTGGGCAATTTGGATATTACATACAGAAACCATAAAGTTCACCTTTCCACTTAAAAAGGAAGCAAGTTCTCAACTTCATAAAATAATAAATAAATAATAATAATAAAACGTATGCTGAGGTTGCTAAGATTTCATTCACATAATTTTTACTGCAGTATAATTGCTATATAATTGTTCTATTTTATTATTGTAGTTATTGTTGTTAATCTCTTTACTGTGCCTAATTTATAAATTAAACTTTGTGATATGTATGTATAGGAAAAAAAAATAGCACATATATAGGGTTCGGTACTATCCACAGTGTCTGCAAGGGGTCTTGGAACATATTCTCCGTGGATAAGGGGGATACTATAGTATAAGTCTGCAAGATTTCCTACATAAAATGAATAAGTACTGTCATAAATTTGCTATGAAAATTTGGCAAGAAAGAACGGTCTCCATTTAGGATGCAGTTGAAAATGTCAACTGCATCCTGAATGGAGAACCTATAGAAGAAATAAAACATTTCAACTATTTAGATCCCATTTTGGGCGAAGATGGCAAATTAACTTTGGAAATAGCAGAATTAGCAAAGCTGGTATGGTAGGAAATCAACTAAATAAATTTATATGAAATAAGAGAGAAACTAGTCAAATCACTAAACTAGACCATGTTCAAACCAATTTTAATTCATGGATCTGGGAGCTGGGTTAAAAATAAAACTCTTGATCAGAGAGGCTGGAGGTCACAGATATGATAGTGCTGAGAATGATTAGAGAACTGAACAGATGGCATCTCTGGCAGTATCATATTAAAAATGATGACAATAGGAAAGAACTTGACATTGTTAGCATTCAGCAATGTGTTAGAAGAGTTAATCTCAGGTGGTATAGTGGTTTCTATTAGCAAAACAAAAAGTATGATTTACAGGCTCAGAACTAGTTTATTAATTACACCCCCTCCAGAGGTCAAATTATAATTCATGTTAAAGGTATGAAGTGCATATAATTTAATGTGTTTAAAATCACCAACACAATTTTTATATCCCTTATCAACATGACTTTTTCTGTTCTTTGAAATTACATCATTATATTTAAGGTACTCTTAATGATTCCTACCATATTGAGTAGTATGGCCAACTGAAAACCGTTCCTTTAAGTATGGTGGAACAGTTGGACTCTCAGTACTAGGTGCAGGGGCAGGAGATGCAAGTATTGTTGGCCTTGGACATGGTGTACATGGATGAGAAATATCATTGCTTTTTAGTGGACTGTTATGACCATTAATAGCTGTCTGTTGCTGATGATGTGTCTGAAAAAAATAAAAATTCAACAGAATAAGTTAATATGATAATCACTCATAAAATATGCTTAAATACCAGATGTTAGTCATATAAGTCTATGAAATTACTTTAAAATAGAATTACGATATTACATGCATCTATATCATTCCAAATTTCTACTTCAATAATGTTAATAATAATTCAAGCAAAAGGAAGAATTGCATAAAAAACCATAATTAAAACAAAAAAAAAAATCTGAATTCTTAATTTATATGAAATCAAATGGGAAAAAAAAAAAAAAGGTGGTGGGGATGGGGTCAAGAAAAAAGTTACATTAATAATAATAAATAAAATATAATTATGGCTATAATTTTACAGAGTTCTTAACCACTTCCTCTATTATTATTATTAAGAGAGACCTCCAGTTGTCAGAGACTCATTGAGGGAGGCCACATACTACACACACCAGCTATCATACTTATTCTTGAATTCATTCACACTGCTTGCACTGACAACATCCAATGGCAATCCATTCCAATCATGCACTACCCTATGAGAGAAAAATCTAGCCCTCATACCCTTCTTGGCAGCATTCATTCTTAGCTTCCAAGGATGCCCTCTTATCCTTTCCCTACCCTCCATAAATTTAAAAAATTCCATCATGTACGACTCTTTCAGAAGTTTGTAAGTCTTAATCATATCATCCCTCTTTCTTCTGTTTGCTAGTGTCTGCAGGTTACAAATTCTCAATCTGTCTTCATAATCAGTATTCCACAATCCTGATATCATTCTCCTTTGCACTCAAGACCCAAAATATCAGAATCACAACAGAAACCAGACCTGTGCACAATAGTCCAAGTTCAATGCCTTGTAAGGGGGCAAAATGACATACTTATTTTTACATGTGAACATTTGTTTCAGCATTGCAATTATCTTTTCTTTACAATTATCCTAGCATAAATGTATTAGTAAGTGCACCATTTTAGATAAAGAGTATTCACACAGCCTTAGCTGGGAGGTGGTACTAGAAATGTGAAGGTCTCTATAAGAGAGTATATATATATATATATATATATATATATGTAACTACAAAGCAATCAGTTTGATGAATTTTGGAAGTACTCTGAAGGAATACCACAGCAAATATATATATATATATTATTATTATTATATACTGCAATATATATATATATTGCAGCACTGTTTATATATAAACAGTGCTGCAAGAGTTTGTTAAGGACATTTCAAAAGATAGACTGTATTTTCAGAGTCAAAAAGATAAGCAATCTTTGGGTAAAATGGATGAATAGCATTGTTAAACAAGAACACCACATATTAAAAGTATTAGAAATCTGATAACAAAAATATAGCAATGAAAGCAAAAGTAGTACAAAATTGTTTAGAAGAATGAAAATGAGATGAGAAGCAATCAGTTAAGCAAATAGAACCTAAAAACCTTTTCTTTTTTTAGTTGTGTGGCCAGAAAAAAATGACTATGGAAGAATAGTCATTTTCTTCCATAGTCCAGCAAATGGAAACAACAGAAAGTTGAATACTTTTAATATGTGGTATTCTTGTTTAACAATGCCATTCATCCATTTTATTCAAAGATCCTATAATTCAATTACTCAATGATTGCTTCAAAGTTTTCATCTGAATCCCATCCATAAAAGTTTGTAAATGTGCAGTATGTCAATACAGGGGTGGACTAAGAGTTAGATATCTAAAAATCCTGCTTTAGGAACCAAAAAAGTTATTCAAGCCATCTCAAGCCTCAAATAAGCAAGATAGTGGTGGTTATACATTGGGTGACAAGATTCATTTACCAACTAAAGACATTTACAAGCATCAAAGCAAAGTAGATGAATTTTGGAAGTAATCTGAAGGAATACCACGGCACTGGAATTCATTCAAACTCATGGCCCACTGGGTGGAGCACAGAAGTGTTATCCATTCAGCCAACAGGGCCAGCAAGGTAAATGCTAAAGACTATCAAAAGGAGAGAGAACAGGTCAACAAACAAATAGGTCAGAAAAAAAATAATACTGTGTTTAAAATGCTAACAAGGATTGAATGAGATATCTCTATGTGTCTTAAGAGAATATTAAAAAGACTGTCAACCTTTAACCCTTGGCTGTATGAGATCATTCAAACTCATGGCCCACTGGGTGGAGCACAGAAGTGTTATCCATTCAGCCAACAGGGCCAGCAAGGTAAATGCTAAAGACTATCAAAAGGAGAGAGAACAGGTCAACAAACAAATAGGTCAGAAAAAAAATAATACTGTGTTTAAAATGCTAACAAGGATTGAATGAGATATCTCTATGTGTCTTAAGAGAATATTAAAAAGAGACTGTCAACCTTTAACCCTTGGCTGTATGAGATGAATCTCAAACACTGGAATGTACTACTGTACAGGAGAGTCAAAGAAGCAAATTAAAACTTCTTTGAATTTCTGGAAGAAAATGGAGAAGCTAGCTAAGATTATATTTCAGAATTTTGTAGTAGGAATACAAATCTCTATGATAGGTTTATTAGAAGTTCTTGTCTTAGTAGTTTATTCAGATGAGGTAAAAATTGTTCTGGATAAAAAGCTCCATTTTTCCCCATTCCACTGACAAAGTTGGAAAAGAAGCAAGGTATTTGTGTAAGTGTGATGATCTAAAGCAATTCATCTCCAAACCAGAATTCTTGACAATCCCCTCTGCTTACTGAACACTCTGGATCTTTTCTTAATCAGTTTTCCTTTCAAGTACACTGTCCCAACCTCATCCAAGTTTCATCACTAGTGGAATGTCCTCACCTCAGCCAATCACAATCTCACATACCTTGACACTACAGCAATGCAAAGTGAGAAGATCTCAAAGACTTTTACTATTCCTTTCCAAAGACTTTTACTATTCCTTTCCAAAGACTACTGTTTCCACTCTCCAGATCCTTGTTGTAATCTTGTTACAGATATTACTGATGTTGGAATGAATGTTTTTATTCCTTACTATGTTCAAAATTCCTACCTTATATCAAGCTATAATTTTTTTAAAAACTGTGTGTAGGTGGCGCAAAAAAGAAAACAGCTCATCACAAGTAGTTTGATAACTAAATGTAAAAAAAAAAAAAAAAACATCTCATGTACAAATGGTAGTTGTACCTTGCATTGCAAAAAAGAGCCAGGGACAACTTTTGTCCATTTGTACTTCTACCTCTTTATTAGCCAATGGCGGCATTGCATCATCACCTGGTATCATTTTTCTCATTAGAGTCATGTGAATGTGATGGTCGTGGTCATTTATTCTTGAGTTGAATGAGAAAAATGATTCTTCTGATGACCTTCTACCAGAGGGACATCAGAAGAATCTTCAAAAATATGGATACCAAAAAGTTTCTAGTTCACATGGAATTCCACCAACTCAGCTCGAGAAATGTCCTCCAAACCAATACTTGTTCTTTATCATCTATACACTAAATAATACTCACTGGCATCCGCCCTACAGTAAAGCAAATTCCAATAAAAGATGATAAAGTGGCTACAATCAAACTATCTGCATATTACTTTCGCCACAGTGTTGTCTAAAATAATGGAGGTCATCAATAGTCAACTTCTTCAACATCTGAAGAACTGTCAATTAATCAATGACTACCAATATGAATTTTGCCAATCAAGAGCCACAGAAGATCTCCTCACCCACTCACCTCTAGACATGTGAAAAGGTTTGAAGAAATCTGTTGTTGCACTTGACATTTCCAAGTAATTTATAGTCTGCATCCCTCAATTTGTAATTGCACTGCCAGTTTCTCTCAGGTTGTTCAATTAATGCGTAATGGTGGATATTGTTCTCTCTTCAGATTTTCATAATAATGCAAGTATTCTTTAGGGCTCTTATTTTGCCTACCCTCTTCTTCATACATATAAATGACCTACTCTCAATGACACCAAACTCTCGAAGTTTTGCTGACGATAGTACACTCTCCACTCATTTGACTCATCCAACAATTCTTGCAAGTCCACAAATCTCTCAAGCTTCAAGATCATCTATAATATAATAAGTGTTCTAAACATTGACCTCCACATCATCCCTCAGTGGGGCAATAATATCTCATCACCTTCATCATTTTCAAAACACAGTTTTGTTTGTTTTCTCATAAAAAAAAGACAGCTATTTCCATCTACCTTTGATAATACTCAACTGTCAAGACCAGATCTTTCTTCTTGGACTGATTCTTACTCCTAGCCTTTCTTGGTATAATCACATCATCTCTATAGAAATCTTCAGCTTTCCAACAAACTTGGCATCCTTTGTTTTTTATTATTGTTTATGATATTACTTCTTTGTTTAGCTGCTTACTCTGTATAAATCTCTTATCTGCATAACTTGGAATTCCTGCACTCTCTCACGCACACAGCTTTCAGGTGGTACACAGACCTCTTTAAAAATTCTTAAGGTTGTTTAGAAGAGAGCAATTCAACTGAATGATGACTCCTCTCACAGACTCTCTTCAGTGTCCCCCTGCACCCCATTTCTGCCAAACCTACATGAATACAAGCAACGCTGCACAATGTCCTTTTATATTTGAACTGCTGACTCACCACAATTTGCTACTCTTAGTCATGTTTTATTCCATCTGCCTCAGTTCTCTGGAACAGCCCTCACCACAAAGTATTCCTCAACAACTACAACCTGTAGCATTTGAATCCAGCACCCACATGGCATTCATCCGATACAGGACTTGTAGCCTAATGTGCATAGGAGTGATATGTATCACATCCATAGAGTCAAGACTCAGTGACCAAGTCATCTATAACACTGATCCTTACACTCATTCACAATATTCACAACACATTCTTGCAATGCATCCCATTTGCAATGTAATCAATTCTTCGTCATGCTTTCACCAATAATAAAGAAAGGCAAGCATCAAATTATTCTCAATTTGTTCTCTACTAAGTTGTCCATGTTTATATAAAAATTTGTTTATGCCAAGTTCTTTACCTTGATATAAACAAATTAACTTTGCTTAATAACTGTGTAAATATGTACTATGACTAACAATAAACCATACCATCCTCCATCAGCCAAGTGACACACCAGTGAAAGTTATCCATGTCAGTGATTTTCATCAAATCATCTAGTATTAATCATGCCCAGTTAACATAACCTCATATCATATTAATACCTTTTATTTGAAAGTGATGAAACTCTAATATGTTGATATGATGACATCATATTATAGTTTGTATGCTAGTCCTGCTTTGTATAATTGTGAAGATATACATCATGTGATTATATATATATCAGGGGTTGTGCTCAAGGATCAAACTATATAATTGGGAAGAGACCTGCAAATAGAGTTTTAAGGATTGTAGCAAGCAGCCAGAGACTTCTGATCTAATGACTAATCCTTGCTTTCTCATGGCATACCTTGTTAATAGAATACCTATTTGGATACTGAATGAACAAGAATGGGTTGAAAATTTGATCAGGCTAAGTTTGGGACTTAGCTGATCAAAACTATATACTTATTGGATTAAACCTAATATAACATGATGGGATTTAATGCCAGCTGAGGGTGGCCTTGTTAAACAATGCCTTACTGTTTTTGTCAGAGAACCTGGACAAACAGTGAAAATCCAGCTACTGGAACAAACATTACAAGCTCCAAAGCACCATCAGCAGAATTCCAGATTGGTAGCATCAATGAAAAAGTAGAGCTGGCAGGAGAACGAGAAAAGTACCAACTCAACATAATTGGTGTTACCAAAACAAAGAAGATAAAAACAGGTAAGATTCCTTTTAATAATGATTACAAGATATTATTTCCTTCCTTTCTAATCTGTCCCTTAGAACAGGTAGAGTCCACCTAACGAGGGGTTTCTGATGAATTAATGCAGCTGGCTCATCACTCCTCTGCTGCATCCACTAAGAGCAAGTGTTCATGACTGTAGATTTGTGTGTGTTCACTAGACCAGTTTGACTGTTCTGAGGGACAAAAAACCCAAGTTTCCAGGTGAAAAAACCATCTACTTCCATATGAGACTGGCTAACTCACATTTAGTCAAAAGAGACCAGATAAAGGTTCCTCACATCATGGACGTGAATTGAACCCAGGTCTTTCCAACCAAAGGGCTTCGTCTATACTGACTGAGCTACGGAGGCTCACACAATGTTATATTCAGGCAATAATGATCAAGAAAGGAGTAGCTATAGTATTCAACATTAAACATGAAGATAAGCTGTGTGAATGGCACAACAATATCAAGCATAATGATGTGAGGAACCATTAAAATGTAGAATTGGAGAATGAGGCCTCTCTTGGCCTACAGTCTCCCATAGAAGTTCTCCTATGGAAGAAGTAGAGGAATTTTTAAGTCATTAGAGAAGGCAGCTGACATAAAGAAAAAGTTGATTCTTGTTTGAGATCTTAACAGCAGAGCAGGAAATGTATATCACACCAGACATACAGATATATTTTGGGAAAATCTGTAGAAAAGACCAACACTAATAACAATAGTAAGTACCTGTTAGATTTCTGTTCAGGATATGGACTAACCATTACAACTGCCATGTTCCACAATAAAGATGTGTACAAATTTACATGGAGAGAAGACACAAGAAATAAATGTCTCTCATGGACAATGTTCCTGTTGATAGCAATATCTCCATATCTTCAAACTGATTCAGAACACAAGAATATACATGGGATCTGAAACAGGAAGTAATCACTATTTAATTTTAAGCAGAATAAAACTGAATAAGATACTGCTAGAGTTTAAGAAAGTTTAAAATTAATCAAAGTTCAGGTACTTTCAGAGGTACACTCTAGACTCAAATATACAAATAGTATTCCAGAAAAATGAATTTGAAAACAAAAAACCTTGGGGACTCACTGGCAAACTCTAAAGACAACATCAACTTACTCAGTCAGAGAAGCATGTGGTGAAGTTGTCTGCAAGGATAGAAAAATCAGAATCGTAGTGTACACCAGGTAGTTAAGACAATCATGACAAAAAGAGGAAAGCATATCAAAAGGTCTAGTAAGTCAGCAGATGCACTAAGAGAATCCAGAGAAAAATGTAAGAAAGCAAAGTCATGTGTAAAAGCAATTAACAAAAGTCCTTGGAAGACTGGAAGCAAATAGAAGATAAATATCAGAAGATGGCAAAATGTTCTGGGCTATTGAAAAAGATCAAAAATGGAGGAAGAAAAGAGTACTGTAAAAGGAATCAGAGATTATAAGGGTGACATGAAAACTGAAGATAAGTCTGGAGTAATTACTTTGAAAGAATTAAGTGAAGCAAGCAGTGACAAAACAGTGGTAGAAAATATTCAACAAGAATTGTAATAAGGAGTGCCTATCAATACTTGTTAAAAAAAAAAAAGCCGTCAAACTTAAAGTGAGAACTACCGAAGAATTTTTTCACCACATTTCCAGGTAAGTTTATTCAAGCTTACTCAAGGAAGAGGGTAAGAAAAACTGTGGAAGAAAATTGAGAAGAACAAGCTGGGTTCAACTAAACACAGGTTGTCAGAATAAGATTTTCACTTTAAAACAAATGACTGAGAAATCATGGGAATAAAACAAGGATCTGTCTTTGAAATTTATTGAATCTGGAAAAGGCATATGACAAAGTACTAAGAGAAAAGCTGTTCAAACCACTATAATTATATGGTTTAAATAGTACATTATGTTGAGTAATACGTAGTCTATATTTGAGTTGTAAGCTGGTAATTAGAATTGAAGGAGATGCAGGAAGATGATTTGATGCACATCATTTACACTGTTATTCATCATCTGTATGGATCACATTATAAAGTGGCATTAGGCCTGATATCAAAATTGGAAATACTGAAATCAGCTCACTTTATGCAGATGTTGTACTCCTAAGCAAATCCAATAAAGTCTGTAAGAATCCCTAACTAAATTGAATAACAGCTGTAATATATTTGGTACAAAAGTTAGCAATGAAAAGACAAAGACTACGAAAACAGGCAGGAAAACTGAAAACATAAACAGCATCCTAACTGGAGAACCTATACAGCAAGTTGGTAACCTCCATGGAGTCAGACTCATCGTGGAAGGCCCACTCAACCAGCAACATGTCTAACATAATGAACTTTGAAGTTATTTACATTCCCTGCATTCACAATGCACTCCAGCAATGCATACCACTCACCAACAATTTTCCATGTACAAAATCTACTTCTCACACCCTTCGTCACCACATTTTTATACAACTTACAGGGATGGCATCTCATTTTTCCTATCTTAGCATTCACTCTTTTTATAATACCTTCTGTATTAATCTGGTACAATCCCTTAACTTGAAGGTCTCTATCATATCTCCTCTTTTCCTGCTATCCACCAAACTCTGTAATCCACATTCCTTCATATGCAATTCATAACCCTGATACTTATGCAATTCATAACTCCAGAGTCCTGATATCACTTTGGAGTCTTGAAAGATAATAGATTAATTTGGAGGAAAAACTGTTCAATAAAAAGTTGGTAATGATATAAAATTTTTATGGAGTACTGTCATATGATGTACTCTCTGAGAGCACATATCTGGAATTCGATGATGATATATCAATCTGGTCGAGCATCTATATCTTCAAAATAGTATATTCATTTTTGAGAGCAAATGATTTTTTTGAGAAAGAAATCTACAACTGTTTGATTTCATGCAACGTTTCATATAACTTGGAGTAAACATTTATTTTTCAAATGGCACAATCACTTTCAGGGCATTGAAGTCGAATGGAATTCTCTTGCCCCTGAAGTCTTCAAACCATCAGTAGTCATGTACTCTATCAAGGTTTGGTATCACTTCACTAGTGATTTCCAATAAATCAAGGTTAACAGAGTTCCACCTATGAAAGAAAAAAAAAAAGAAAAGAAAAGAAAGGATTTATTAAAACTAAATTGTTAACAGAGGTGGGAGAAAGGAGTTGGCTCTTTGAGCCTTTTTTTTTGTTTGTTTGTTTGTTTGAAATTTCACCCTCACTAAGGTTTGATTAGAAGCAATGCTCATAATCAAAACCAATATTACTGCATATACTTATTATATACATTCTGCAATTGATTTTACTAGTTTGCTGGATTAAAAATTCAAATTTCTTCTAGGAGAATATATATATATATATACACACATACATATATATACACACACACACACATATATATATTAAAAAAGTCAACTTTCCTGAGCCAAAGATAATTCGTTGGAACTGGCTTACAAAGGCAGAGAACAAAGTTCTAGCTAGTGAGTTCCTTTAGTTTTAAAGGAACTCTGTATCATCAGCTATGTAGGTCTTATAGAGAAAATGAATGGAAGAATAAAAAAAATGATACATACAATGATATCACCACACCTTTATTTCTGCTGGTCAATATCTTTCTTAATATTGAAGCAATCCACTTAGATTCACTACTTTTGTAATAAGTTCTCAAATATCAAATTCCTATCTATCCTTTATCCCTTGCCTCTCCCAGTATTGTTCCAACAACAGAGTATGCAGGCTTCCATTTGTGGATTCAAAACCTCATATTAATACATGTTAAATTGTCATCCCTATTCAGATGCCCAAATTATCCAAATCTTCCTGAAGAGCTATAAAATCAGCATTATTATTGTGCTAATAACCCTCTCTCTGGCTTAACATTATCTGTTAACAATTAAACATATCTCTCAGTGCAATCCAAAGAGATGTTCAATTGTTGATATAAAGGTTGAATGGTAATAGTCCAAGTACCGAGGCCTGTGGAACCTCATTTGTATTTGGAGTTCTACAGGGCTCAGTACTCGAAAACACAGTATCTCCTTGATACCGCTTCCTCACACAACTGTTCTGATAGCCAATTCAATCTAACTAAATCCACTAGCCTGATATCTAAACCCATATGTTACAACTCAATTATCTACTTGTATGTGACAACCTACCAAATGCTTTTGAAAAATCCAGAAAAATTACAGTATATGCCATTCCCTCATCAACCATTCTTATTACTTTATTATAAAAGGGAACCAGATTACCGAAGCAAGAGCACCTCTTAACATATCCATAAGGAGGAGAATGGTAAGATAGGGCAATAGCCAATGCAGTATCTTATCCTCCTCCTTATGGATTCTTCCAGTGCCAAAAGAACTTTTATTGAGCAACGTGATCAAAGGCATTTTCAAGCCTCAGCAATTCTTCTGAAACAAAACATCTTCATTTGCTTCTAATTGATGAACCTATCATCTCCATTCCTCTAAGAATAAAACTTACTTCATCAGAATGAAATATCATTAAATAAGTGACTGGTAAACAACTCTACTATGCCACCTACACTGATCATCATTTGACCATCTGCTCCATCTAGCAATGTCATTCCACCAGAATCATTTCTCCTCCTATTGACCACATAACAAAAGAGCTCCTTGGGATTTTTTTTTTCCTTTGATGTTCTAATACTTTTCTTTATGACGATACAAGTCACTTTCCTAACTTGAGTCTTATATTCCTCATGAATTACTCTCCACTTCTCTTTTTATACCTTTTCCATAATCTATTTTTAATTTGTAATTCCTATTTGTCTCCCTAGTTATCCAATTTATTTTTATTTTTTTGCATTACTCCAACATATGAGAGGTTGTAAAACCTATACCAAATTAATGCAGTGGATAGGGATTCAAGGGAAAATAAAATTAATATGTTGCTACTCCTCGTGAAGAGCTGGAGATTGTAGTCATAAGGAATAATCCATGGAGAAGGTTGTTCGAAGGAAATTCAGGGATGTTGTAGTTGTGAGAAGGCAGGATTGGTCAACATCCCAACTGACACTTTCTTTACAGCTGCTTCTCCATGTAAGAGCGTTTAGCAGATGTTACTACTGCTTTGGTATACTTCCTTTTAACCTTCTGACAGGTGATTCTATGAATCATGAATCTGGTTGGTGCTTTGAAGGCCCTGATAAACCAGAGGATGAAAAACTATTCATTCTCAGGAGGAGTTTGATTCAGTGCCAGAGTACCCCATCCACCATGGAGTCACATGGATGCTCACTTTCCAGCAAGCAATGGCTATATTCAGGAGTGGAATGCCACGACTACTATCAAGGCTTGCTATGGCACCAGAGCAAGCCTTGGGCCCTGTCCCTAGACCATGCAGATGGAGACTTACAGCAAGCCCACTAGCTGATTGATCTGAATGGGCCATCCAGGATCACCTGTCATGCTGAAGCAAAGGTGATGTGATGCAAAGACTCAGTGCCGGCTCATGGCTTGAAATCGTGGGGGGGTGGGGGGTGCTGCAACTTTCAAAATATACATATATACATACACACTGTAAGTACAGTGTATACTGTTTGGATAAAATATCAAAATTATGATAATTCAAATTTACTTAAAAATAAAATATATTCTTGTTTTGTTTCATGAAAAAATATTGTTTATTATCGATAAAATTATACAGTTTAGTATAATTCAAAATTACTTAAAAATACAATCCATTCATTTAATTGTAATTGTAAATCCATTCATTTAATTGTAATTAAAGGAATGGATTTACAATTTTTGGACATTACACTTAAATCCTTTAATTGTAATGTCCAAATATTTAAAGAGACAGAGTAAACACGATAAGCACTACGAACTCTACTACTGGCACAAACTGCATATAAACAACAGTGGAACTGCATGACGGATAGTGCCATATTACGCTAATAACTCACATCTCACTATGATGTGCATATACTTGTGCACGTAGCAAATACTAGCAATATGACACTGTGGTAAACACAGTGCTGCTAGTGTCCTTCACCCTCCTAAGTGCTACAAGGTGGATTTTAATTATTTTTTATACCAAATAAGAGAATTATATAGGATTGTTGATGATAAAATTAAATATTACAAGCAAATATAAATAAATTAATAAATATATTTATATATCGAGAAAAATTGGGGGGGTACTGCAGTTCCGCAGTGCCTATGCACGAACTGCCCCTGCAAAGACTATCAGGATCCTCCTTTCCAGATGCCCACAAGTCACACTGTATGGCAAACATAGCACGGCATTGGATACCAGTGATGCTGGTATGGAAGACAACATAGCAAAAAAAAAACTCAAAAGTAGAAGAGTGAAGAATATGAAAAGAAAAGCATAAAAAAAAAGAATAAGGATGAAAAGGGCCAGTATTGTCACCGGGAGGTCCCCTCCACTATGTGAAGCACTTGTTGATAGTGGAGGGGACCTCCACTATCAACAAGTGCTTCACATGGAAGAGTATGTGCATGCAATTCACACTGTATTATGATGGCTAGCATCATCCAAGATCTATATGCAACATGTTTTGATGATTCTGATTAAGGTTTTTCAACATTTCCAAAACAAGATTAACAAATTCCTTCTCTCTTAACCCCTATTTGCATATGGAACTAATCTGCCATAGGTTCTAAAACCTCATATGAATGGACCTGACATAAAAAAAAAAAAAGAAATGGTATTCTAAGGTAACAAAGGTAAGGCTGTTAGTTTGATAATTTCTATGTTGTATGAAGATTTCTTCAGGAAAGCAAATGTTAAGGGCTTTAGATAACAAAGATCTACAAGACTGAAATACTCCTACTGTAATCTAACTAAAAGTCAGCTAAATAAGCTTAACACATTATTAAATAATATTACTTTCATAGCTCAACTCTAGAAAACTAGAACACATCATACTAAACCTCCAAGGGTTACTACAAAGAAATAATTGTAATCTTTGACCAATTGAGTCTAGATGCAATACAATCTACAAAATTTCAAAATTTTTGTGTAGCCTAATCTGTCCATTAATCAGTCACACTATTTCTGCCGAAAAAAAATTCCATATTTGAATTTTTCTCAAAAATAAAAAAAAACTTGAATCTTCAGTTATCATTGTCAATTTTAACAATGTCCCTTTTCACTAAGTTCACTCATTCTGGGATTTTTTAACCCAAGAATTTCAAACATACATTGCAGAATTGGGATGCTTAAGGGTTAGAGCTGGATAACTGGAAAAAAACCACCATGTAGCCTTTTGGGAATAAGGAGAACCAACCAGGCCTTCTGACCTAATGTCCAATCCTCACCTTCTCGTGGTACACCCCTGTTGGGTATCTCTGCATACTGAACAACGAGGATGGGCTGGCAATTTGAGATTTAGACAACCAAATTGTATCCATAGTGACTTAAATCGAATGCAAAATGATGGTACATGACAAAATTTCATGCCAGCTGTAGCGTTATCTGGTTAAACAAGTCCCTTGTTGTTATCGTCAGGGAACTAGGGGAAACAGTAAAAAGTCAGATACTGGAACAAATCCCAAGTCAACATCAGTAGAGTTCACAATTAGCACTAGCAACATAAGCACACAAACACGCACACAAGGAACTAGCAGTTCAACATAATAGGAATGACTGAAACAAAGAAGACAAAAACAGGTGAGATCTACCTAAGTAACAAATACAAATTTTTATATTCAGGCAATAACAATCAGGGAAAAGAAGGTGTAGCTATAGTATTCAACACTACATATGAGGATAATCTTCTTGAATGGCAGGCAATATCAGTATGAAATGTATGATAGTAGCATGATATGGACAAATATCAGAATGGGGAACTGGACAATGAAACTTATTTGTGCCTATGGTCTCACAAAAGGTTCTACTAAGGAAGAATTTTTCGAGGCATTATATATGGAAGACAACTAACACAACAAAAGAAGAAAAGTTGGTTCTTCTTGGAGATTTAAACAGCAGAACAGGAAAGGATTACCATACATAGAAATATTTGGGGAAAATTTTTAGAAAAAGAGCAAAGCTAATAATGGTAAGTGCATGCTGGATTTCTGTTCAGGAGAGGGGTTAGTTATTACTAACATCATGTTCCACCATAAAAATGTGCACAAATTCACATGGAGAGAAGATGGAAGTAATAAGAAAAGTCTCACTGACTCTATTATTGTTGATAGTGATGTTTTCCCACTGGTTCAGGAAAGAAGAGTGTACAGAGGATTTGAAATTGGAAGTGATTACCAATCAGTGTCAAGCAGGATAAAAATTTACAATTTGGCAATCAAGAAAAAGAAGAAAGCATATTGAAAGTTTCTGAAGGAAGTCAATTTGTGCTCTTAGAGAATACAGAGAAAAATGTAAGAAAGCAAAGCACTATGTAAAACTAGTTAAACAAAAGTCATGGAAAGACTAGTAAGAACACAGAAAATAAATATCAGGAAGGTGGTAAATATTTCCAGAGACTATTGAAAAAGCTTAGAAATGGTGGAAAGAGTATTGTAAAAGAAATTAGAGATGATAAAGGTGATATGAAAACTGGAGATAAAATGTATTCTAGATGCATGGACTAAATACTTTGAAATGTTACTAAATAAAACTAGCAGTGACAATATGATGACAGATAGTATTCAACAGGAAGGCAATCAGGAATATATAGCAATAATTAAAGTAGAAAAAAAAACATCAAAAACCTCGACTAGAAATGCTCATACATGGAGGTATGAAACTTTCACTTTGGCTACACTGCATAATTCAGAAGGCCTGGTCCGAGGGTTGAATTCAGGATGATTGCAATAGAGCTCTCATAGTACCCATTTATAAAAATGGAAATAAAACTGAATGTGAAAATTACAGAGAAATTTCCCTATTGAATATTTCTGGTAAGATTGATTCAAGTATACTTGAGAAATTGCTAAGAAAAGTAGTTGGAGGGAAACTTGGAGAAGAACAAGCTGGATTGAGGCTAAAACACAGGTTGCAGGATCAGATTTTCATATTCGAACAAATAGGAGAAGTCATAGGAATATAACAGAGATCTGTATTTAAGTTTCATAGATCTGGAAAAGCCATATGACAAGGTGCCAAGAGAAAAGTTGTTCTCTTTGAAGTTATATGGTGCCAATGGAACATTCTAAGCAATATCTATTCTATATTTGAATTATAAGTCAGCAGTTAGAACTGAAGGATGCAAGGAAGAATGGTTGATGTTAAATTAGATGTGAGACAAGGTGTACATTATGAAAGAAAGTGGCATCGAACCTGATATCAAGATTGGAGATTCTAATCTCAGCTCTTTACTTTATGCAAATGGCATTAAACTTCTAAATAAATCCAGTACAAGTCACTAAGTAAACTGAATAACTGCTGTGTTAAATTTGGTGTGAAAATCTGGAATGAAAATATACAGAAAATTGAAGACATCAACTGCATCCTGAATGGAGAACCGGCAGAACAAGTAAAACATTTCAGCTATTTAGGCACAGTTTTTAGCAAAGATGGCAAGTTAAATCTGGAAATAGATAACAGAATAAACAAAGCTGATCTGGTGGGTAGCCAGTTGAATAAATTTATATGGAATAAGAGAGAAATTAGCCAAAACACCAAACTAGCTATGTTATATATAGCTAGTGTTCAAAGCAGTTTTAAATTATGGATCTGAGAGTTGGGTTAGAAATAAAGCACTTGATCAAAGACTAGAGATCACAGATATGAGAGTTCTGAGAAAAGTTAGGGAAGCAAACAGATGGCATCAATGCAGAATCAGATTAAAAATGAAAATATTAGAAAGGAACTTGATATTGTTAGCATTCAAGAATGTGTAAGCAGAGCTAATCTAAGATAGTATGGCCACTTAAATAGAATGTGTGAGGAAAGGTTAGCAAGATAGTTCTTTGAAGCAGGAAAGAGATCCAAAGGGAAGCTAAACCAAGATGTAGGTAAATTAATACAGTTAAAAGTGCCATAGAATAGAGAAATATAAAATCTGTTTTTATATTTCTCTATGATGTAACAATGCAACTTTTTCCTGTAATACCAACATAATATCCTGTATATCCCTTGAGGGTACTCATCAGGAATTTGATAATGATTGCAAAATTATTCACTGCAAATTTACTATCGATTCTGAATATTTTACTTGAAAAGAAACTTTACAAACAAGTCTAAGAAACTGTTATGTGCTCCCCACTATTCACAAATTTGGCACACTTTCATCAATAATATTTGGAAGAAAAAATCTTAAATCTTTATCTAAAACTATTATCTCTTTGATTACACTATGTGAATGACATATTTGCCATTTGGAAAGACTGAAACCAGGAAATGCTATCCTTTCCCAACACAAAATAAATAATTTACACCCAAGAATAAAATTTACGAATGATAAAAGAATTGGCAGAAGCAATATCATTCATCAAAGGAGAAACTCATGATTCACTGCCTTCTTCTATCTGCTTCCTTATAAACCAACATTTATAAGGTTGCTACATAAATCACTCTTCAGCATACTACCCTTTTCAAAATATGGAATTATTAAATCTTTGTTATTTAGAGCACATAAAATTTACTACTCTGAATAAATCTTCATATAATAAACTATCAAGCTGAGTAATTCTTAGTTGTAACCTTTTAACCACCTAACTAGCCATTATGGATCAAATACACATCCTCATACGCTTCGTATCCATCATATATTTCAATGTAATATCAATGGTATTACAATTTTAATATGCACTTCGCATCCATGATAACCTTGTTGTCTATAGACGTCTTGGCCGCTAGCGTGGTTAAATGGTTACAACCATGAATTACCCAGATGATCACTCGCTGTTTCTCTCTACAAATTGAAAAATAAAGAAATGTACAGAATTCTTATTCCTTATATAAAAGGTATCTCTGAATGCAAAGGAAATTCTAACTCACTGCTACCTTCAAACCAATCAAAAAACTCTAGTAACTGCTACCTTCTCCTAAAGATATTCTGTTATTGCTACCTAGTGTTTATCAACTTCCATATTCCTCTATCTTATATGGTCAAACAGGAAGATCTGCAGAAAACATATTTCAAAACACCAGAGCCAAATTCAACTTATTAAGTACGATAAATCTAGAGATCAACATGCAACTGATACTAGCCACCAGATCCTCTTGAATTACACTAAATTATTATGTAATAATATTTATAAATATGAGCATATATCCAATAAAGTGCTGAAGCATTAATACACAGGGACGAAACTTTAATTGTAATGACTGCATTTCTATTTAAAAAAACTTGGGAAACTTGTTTTTATTCTTAATTTTTTATTTTTTTTAAATTCCCAATAGTGTGTTATCATATCAAATTAAGATAACATTTGTCAAAGAAAAAAAATGCCTATCACTGTTTCTATTACCCTTCTTCAATCAACACTGAAGATGTTTTCAGAGACATAAAATAATATGTTTCACTAATGTTTTTGATTAATAAAGTTATTTGATGTAGTTTATGTGTTTCAACTTATCCCATGAGTTTTCCTTTACACAAGAAAAAATAAACAGTACAGTTATTACATATCATTGTGCTGAGTCAGAAAAGGAGAAGGTTAAATACACAAGATTGATGCATAGAGATTAGAAAGAAATGTATTTTAGCAATCTAAAGAATTAGTATTTTATAATGCAAGAAAAATACAGCAGCAAAAATATAATGCCTACTGAAATCAAAATGCATATTCGTATAATGCACAGGCACATAACTCAAATTTATGTCACCACACATTTTGCAATTAGCACTGCAAGTTCATCAAATGACCAGTTGTGAAAAGTGAATGCAAGTAAATAAACATAACTGTTACAAAACTCAGAGATAATAAAAGGAAGCAGAAAAGATCTTTATTTCCACTAAATGATGTAAGTTTTTTCTAAGCACTTAAGGAAAAAGAAAAAAAAAATTAACACGTACTTAAATGAGATAAGATACAAGTTATCACCAATGATAAGATCAATGAAATGAACAATAAAATTCTATGGACCAATATATAAACAATCTTCTCTATTTAATTTTTTTAATCTTGTAATTCATTACCATTTGATCTCTATTAATATGTCATTTATGGAGTGGAATAGAAATAATTACTCTGAAGTGCCAGAGTTGGACTACTTTTCTTTTCAGTACTTATTTACTATCTCGACTGCCATTTTGAAACAAGTGGTTTTTATCTTATCAGTTGTAAAGAAAAGAGAACTAAACAGAACTCACTTCCAAAAAAATTCAGTAAGAGATTATTTTAGTTTTTTCTTTAAATGAGTATCCAGATGGATTTTAAACTGATCAATGAAAAGTGGAGAACAGAAAACATGGTTAAAAAAAAGCTTTTTTATTCGTTTTATTTTTTAGTTACCCCCCGTTCCTCGACCCCCTTAGGACTGGTTGAGCCCTCCTAATGAGGGATGTAAATGAAAAACTGTAAAATAATGAAAACTTGAGAATGTTTTGGTGAGTAAAGAGAATGAAAGTAGGGCCATTTTCAAATTCATGATATGATTTCTTGCATGCTTTGCTGATGTGAGCTCTCTGCTGCATTTCTAATGATATACTGCATGCCTCAATCTGTAGAGGGAAAATCAACACTTACTCTTCTCCTTCCTTCAATATGTATATTAAGTTATTTTCCAAACGTACATCTTATACTTGGGCACAAGCATAAGTGTGAAGTAACTCCATAACTAGTCTACTAGTATATATTCTTGATTTAATCCCATAAGAGAGAAAAAAGGGATCTGTTAATGTGTTTCTTGAAAAGCTGGAGGTTATATGTATTAGTATTATATTACTTTCAAGCCTCCATGGAGTCCAAAGACTGAATGAAGAAGGTGGAACATAGAGAACAGTAATTATCATACTTGCTTTGAATACATTCAGTGTTGGAGCACTTGTCACCAACTGTGACAATGTATTCCACTCATTTACCACACACCAAGCAAAAAAAAAACTTTTCATTTCCTTAATCACATAAGCTTTGTACAGTTTCCAAATGCCCTCTTGTACAATCACATCACTCACTATTTGATAGGCTCCTCTCACCAACTTATATGTCTCAATCATATCACGCCCTCCTCCTGTCTGCCAAAATCAGAAGACCACAGTTCCTGAATTTCTCTCTCTTCATACTCAATATTCTGGAGTCTGGACATACAGTCTTATGCACTTTTGCACTGTCTCCAATGTTTCCTTAGCATCAACATAGGCAGGTGACCACATCTGTGCACAGTTATTCAAATGAGTCCTAATTAGTGCCTTACAGGAAACTATCACCTCCTTATCCATGCATATCAGCATTCTTTACATTATAGTAGCAATTTCCAGGATAATCCTTACAACTTTTGTGATGTGTCCCCTGCACTTCAGTTCCCTATCCATCAAGATCCCCAGATCCCTGCATTGCTCCATCCTGAAGGAAAGCTCCTCCAATATAATAAACCTCTTTTCACTTTCTTAGGCCAGAGGTATGTGGAATGAAGGAAGAGGATGAAAAGTTGGTTCAGTAAGTCTGGAGCCAGATGATATTGGATGTTGGCCATCAACTGTCCATATACATACATGATTGGAGGGGTGGGGAGTGGAGGAATAGTAGAAGCCAGCTGAGTAGAGCCGCACTTGTGAAAATACTTACTGAAAAGGCAATTTATATATATATATCTGATCCCCACAAACACACACATAAATCTGATCCACAGACAAAAGATTGCAAGACCTATGTATCGCATGTCAATGCCATGTGGGGGGGGGGGAGTAAGGAGGCAGAATCTCTTCATGTTTTGAACAGCTGATAGTTCTATTCTTTGGGTAGTAGAAATGGAAGAGGGAATGAAAAAATAGACAGGGAAGTTGTTTGGTAAGTTTCAAGCTAGACTGTAAATAAATGGGTGTTGGTTTAGCAGCAGCACTTGTTATAATTTTAGAGGAAAGTGGAGGAATGAGAGTGCCCCAATTCAGCAGAGCATCGTCCATGGAAGTATCTGCAGAACAGACATAAGGCAGAAACTGGATACCTATGGGAGAGCAACTGAAGTGGATCCATGAGAGAGAGAGAGAGAGAGAGGGGGGGGGGATCATTATAACTAGATTGCCTTCTTTGGAATAGCATCGAACAATCTTAGAGAGGATTCTGGTGCAACATCCCAAATATGTGAGCAATATTCAATGTTGTATGCACTGAAGGCATATTTTAAGCAGAAAAGTACATAGAGTTTTTTGGCAGCTGCAGTAGCTATGTTTGTGCCAGGTGTAGGTCAGTCCAAGGGTGGTGGTGGGGGGGGGGGGGGGGAATCTGATCATGTTTAGATATCAAGTAAGGGGAAGGGATAAAAGCTCTTTCTTGCATGCAAGGACTGAGTTTTGGTTACACTGAAGTCGACAAGGTTATCCTTGCCTGAATGAAATGCAACTAGGAGATCAGAGTTCAGGACATAGGTCATGATGGATATCATGGATACAATATGAAGTCTGAGATTACATTATTTATAAACAAGAGGAAGAGAGTAGGTGAGAATATAGATCCTTGAGGTACTCTGGTATTGGTAGGGAAATATGAAGAGAGGAAACCATCTGCCATAACTCAGAATGAACGACCAGTAAGAAAGCTGGCAATCTGGTTACAGAGGATGAAAGGAAGACCACAGAATGGTAGCTTGCTAAGTAGATCCCTGGTACCAAATCCAATAATCTTTTAAAGATGTCAAGAGCAACTATGTAAGTTTCTCTGCATTTTTCCCATGGCCTGAATTCCTGATATTCTGTTTTTGATGTGGATGATGAAGGCAAGAAGACTGACTGTGGTTCAAGAGTGGTGGAATCCATATTGATGATCAGTCACTGATTAGCTAGTGAGTTTTTATTTGGATTTGGTGCAGAAGTTCGCTGCTGATAATCTTCTCTATAGTTTTAGAGAGAAGAGAGCAATTAAGCAGTGTTTATTGGCTGACCTTGAAGTGGATGTTGCATGTTTGGTACACAGAACGGGGGTTCCAGTTTCTACCCCCCCTCCCCCAAATTCTCCCAACATGCTACATGAACAAGTGATACCCAACAAGGACACGCTAAACATACTGTGAAGATCTGAATTTCTCTAATCTTCAAAGGTAAAGCAATTTCTCAGGATTGCTGCCAGATAGTGTACAGGAGAGAACCAGATGGCATGCATTTAAGAGGCTTCCTTATCAGTTGGTGCATAATCTCAGTGCCATCTATGATGCAGGGATGTGCCTGGAGGGAGGCCATGCAATGGTATGTAAGAAACGCTGTCGAGGCCATGTTATGATATGGAAACAAAGTTTCTGTGTGGTCAACATTGTCTAAGAGTCTATCGCTTCCAAGAACATGTTTCCCTGATTTTTCTCTTGATTCTTGAAATATTAGCATGACAGTAAACCTAAATAAACACAGTCACTGTAATTAGAACAAAAAAAAAACTTCCAAAACATTTTTTAAAAATCAAAAAATTTCTTACACATTCACTTCATTAATGTTCATGATATGAACACCAATCTAAATTATGTGTGCCATTGATTGCAGACATCCAAACCTGACATTCTGTTTTTGACCAAACCCAACCCATCTTAACTGTCTAAACTATACCCTATATGAGTACCATTTCCACCAATTTCAGAATTGGTGAAAATAGTACACAGAATTCTGACCTCTTTAACTTCTTTTTTCCTGAAGCTTGATTTCCTGCAATTGAAATTCCCTAATAGTAAAGTCACCTTCCTTTGTGACTTAATGTCCAAAACTTTAACTGGCTAGTTTTCTCAATTCACCTGACCAAGTTGGAAAAGAAGGTAGGTATTTGAATTTGAATAAAGCAAATCATTTATCTCCCAACCAGAATTCTTGACAATACTTTCCACTCACCCAACACTCTAGATCTTTTCTTAAGCAGTTCTCTTTTCAGGTACACTGTTGAGGTGACTGTTCCTCTTGATAATTTAAATCCCAACCTCATCCAAGTTTCATCACTAGTGGAATGTCCTCACCTCAGCCAATCACAACCTTAAATACCTTGGCACTACAACAATGCCAAGTGAGAGGATCTCAAAGACTTTTATACCTCCTTTCCACAGACATACTACTGTTTTCATTCTTCAAATCCTTGTTGTGATATTTTTACAAATATTATCCATGTTGGAATGAACATCTTTATTCAACACTGTGTTCAAAATTCCCACCTTATATCAAGCTATGGTTTTCCAAAAAAATGTGCAGAGGTGGTGCAAAAATGAAAACAGCTCGGCATAAGTGGCTTGAGACAAAAAAAACTCCGGTTTCATTCACAGCCTACACTTAAGTATACAAAACACTTGCAATCCATCATTAACAGGGTTAAGTCTGACTTTGAAATGACTAAATGTGAAAAACTCTCCTCATGTACCACTGGTAGTTGTGCCTTGTGGTCTGTTGCAAAAACAGCCAGGGACAATTTTTGCCCATTTGTACTTTACCTCTTTATCACCTAATGGCAGTATTGAAACATCACCTGAAATCATTCTTTCGTCCAACTCCAGAATAGATTACCAAGGCAAATTATCTCCTCCTTTATCAGGACCTTCAACGTTGCATGCTTCTTGCACCTCCCACCAGAAAGACATCAGAAGAATCTTCAAAATCCTGGATACCAAAAAGATTTCTGGTTCTGAGGGAATCCCATGAACTATGCTCAAAAGATGTTGCTTTTGAACCAACACCTGTTCTTTATCATCTATACACTATAGTATAATCAATTAGCATTTGCCCTGCAGTATGGAAGCAAGCCCATATACAGCCAATTCCAAATAAGGTGATAAGTGGCTACCATCAAACTATCTACATATTGCTATGACCACAGTTTTGTCCAAAGATAGAGAAGATTATCAATATTCAACTTCTTCAACATCTGGTAATTATTAATTAATCAGTGACCACCAATATGATTTTTCCAATCAAGATCCACAGCAGATCTACTTGCCCACCCAACCTCTAGACTTATGGAAAAGTCTAGAAAAATCTTTGTTACTGCACTTAACATTTCCAATGTCATTTATGGTCTCCTTCCTTAATTTGTAATTGCCTTCCCAGTTTCTCTCAGTTTGTTCACTACATGTAATGGGAGAAGCCGTTCTCTCTTCAGATTTTCATATTGATGCAGGTCTTCCTCAGACTCTGTTATTTCACTTTTTTCCCTCTTGCTCTCATCATCATCATCAGTGGTTCTAACAGGCACTTAAGCATCCAAAACCTTCAAAGTACCATTGAATTTTACAACCATTAAACAACTTGCTCTCACTGATCTCAAATCCTGTTCACAGTTTCGCTGATGATAGCACTCGGCATGTGAAGGTTAACTTCATATATGATAAACATTACAGTGCTCAAACATCTCAAGCTTTAAGTTCACCTACTTGTTCTGACTTATCATGTGTCATTTCCATCGAGGAGGCTGACTATTATGGATCACCATCTGAGATCTAGAATGTGCAGTAGAAAGATAGGATGGTCAGGCTCTAATCTCCAAGTTGGTATCCTGTCTGTAGATATGTTCCCAGTGCAGTTCGCCTGTTTTGGGGAACAAAAAACTCTAGTTTCCAGGAGGGAATAACCCTTCATATGAGACCAATTAACTCACCATTTGACTGAAAACACCTGATAAAGGTTCCTCACATCATAGATAGGATATGAATCTGGATCTTTCCAACCAAAGGGGTTGTGCATACCAACTGAGCTGAGGTTGAGAAGCTTTCAAAACCGTTATCGTTTTTCTAACAAAAACAAACCTAGATTCTTCTACCCTTACCTTTGATAATGCTGAAATTAACAGTCAAGGTCAGATCTCTTTTTCTTGGACTGACTCTTACTCCTGGAATAATCACATGCTAACAGTTTGCCATATCAAGCTTGCATTATCAGAGGCACTTTAAAGATACACACTGTGCAAAGAGTGAGAAAACTGACCACAAGAATAAGAACAGTCACATGCATAAAAGAGATGAGGGCATTGTTCATGATTATCTTCTGTGATTACTGTGCTACAAGGAAGATAAGGCAGTGCACCAAAAGTTGTGTTGGATCACACCTTTAATGCTTTTGCAGGTATGTAGAACTGGAGTTGCTTTCAAGAACAGTATCTGTGCTTTAGATTGGGATTTATGTATTAGCCTGGCTTTCTTCCAAATGATAAAACGGTCTTGATCCAAGGCATATTGCACTAATCTACTTTTGGGTTGCCTGTACCAAATGGACTTTTTTCCGATGAATGTGGTTGGAAAAATTTCACTTTCCCTCTTGCTCTCATTATCGTCATCAGTGACTCTAACAGGCACTTAAGTATCCAAAAACCTTACATCCCGTATATCTGAAAAGAAGAGAGAAGATCAGGAAAGTGGCTGATTTGTCTAGAGAAGGTGGAAACTTTGTTTGGATGTTTGTAGAGGACTAATTCTAAGTTTTTTAAGAGCAAGCCGAGTCTATTTGTTTGAATCTGTGATGTAAGGTAGAAATATGGCATGTGTGTGGTCTGGTCTGGGAAGTGGGGGGGGAGAAGGGAGATTGTTCTCTTTATAGAGTGTGGAGACCAACATCCTCTACACAATCAGATTATTTATCCCTACATTATATCAAATGCATATGGGGTAGTGCAAAAATCATGAACTATTATTTATTTTTCTCAGAAAAATAATTTATTGATCAATGTCTTTTACATAAATTCCCCATCTTTATCAAGATCCTGTATGTCTTGCATCTATAACAAGCTGCAATTTTGAACTTCTTCACTCATGTGACCAAATGCAGTGCAACTCACTATGTTGGAATTACAGACTAATAATTTATGGTGGTTTTGGAACAAGCTCAGTCTATCTACTGTACAAGAGGTGGTACAAAGGTAATACCATCCGCTCCCCCCTCAGTTTGAAGTAGCAGAGCTCAAATTGAAAGGAAAAAAATTAGGAAGCATTTTCAACACTGCCCTTTGTACCAGAGATGGCTCACTGCTAAAGCATTATGGAATTAGAGTGGCCTACAGACCACTGAACAAAATTTCCAGCTTCCTGAGAGAAATCAAGTTTTGTTAGGATCCCCATCTCCTTCAACATTTACAGTATCTCCCTATAAATCCAGTATTTCAGACAGACAGGCTGGACCACCTTGGTCAGAAAAAAAGAGCATAAGTACAGGGTGTGATGCCACACCTCCTTATCTTCTAGTCTACAATAATCACAGAAAAACATGGAAAAGTACTACTGTAAAATCTCTTGTGATATGTGACTTCATAACATATCACGTTCGTTTTTACATGTTTTTTTTTTGTTTTGGGGAATGTACTCAAGAGTAATATTGATTTTTTTTAATTTTTTTTTTTTTTTTTTGCTGAAATAATCTTTTCTGTAATAATATTGTATTGAAAATTTGTAAAAATAATGTGGCACATGACGTCATTATGTAAGGCTATTAAGTGATGTTAATCAGTTATTAAATCTAATGCTAAGATTAGTGAAGAATTCTGAGAATTGTAATAGATGGAAATTTCCAAAGAGCCATGAAGAACGTCGTCATCATGTCCAAAGGTCAATATGTGACCATAGTTGCCATGGATAGAGAATTCCAAAGACGAGCGAAAATTGACATCAGCATGTCCAAAGGTAAATACGACCAATTTCGAGAGAAGTGTGCATATGCACAACAGAGGTCCGAGCCTATAGTTTGTCTTAGGATTTTTTTAGGCCTTCTCTTACCTGAGCCCCATCATGTCATGAATCGCTGTCGGAAATTTAAGGAAAAGTGTCATGGGTTCCAAGTCTTCTACCTGGATACATTGCCATGCAAGTAATATTGCATCGTTCGTCTTGAAGGAAAGAAGCTGTACATCGCCACCATGTTAAGGGTCCTATAAGGCAAGGTATACTCGACAACCCTGACAAGGAAGCAATTTTAGCATGAAAACAGGAAAGTGTCAGCATGCAGAAACAAAGATAAGAAGAAGAATTACTTGTGAACAAAAGGTTAATATGAAAGACTCTGCTGAATAAGAAAGGTAAGTATAGGAAATATCGCTTAACGTGATTAATTAATCCATCAATTAATGCACACTAAGCAAAATCGTGTTAAGCAAATAAAATAAACAATAGGAATAATTATAATTCATCCGTCAGTTTGCGTAAATTTGAGAAAAAACTACTTTTTTACAAAAAATTTAAGTAAAGATGTTTGAATCGAGCTCGACTTTTTCACTTTTTCATGCAATTTGCAATGGAAGGCAATCGCTTTATCATGATTTCGGCAGACTTCGAAGCTTTGTTCCCTATCGGGATCAACATCAAACAAAATTTCCTTAGCATGCTCAATGCGAATGAAAACTAGCTCAAGTTCTTTTGCAGTTAGCTTCTTAGTCATAACATTCTCTTCTTTTTCGTACTCCTTATATTTTTCTTCTTCATATGCACGCTGTTCTTCTAGTTGAAGGAGATCATTCTCGCTTAAATGTTCTGAATGGGAATCGAGCAAGTTTCTGACATTTTCATTATCCAATTCATTAAATCCAAGTTCATTTCCAATTGTGCTGATTTCTTCAATAATGTTAGATCTTGGATTTTGTGATAAACTAACATAGGCTTGAGTTTAAAGTCGCCTTCTGCATTGTCTCCTAATAAAAGCATAAGGTGATCTTTAGATACTTTGTATCCTGGTTAGATAGTTCTGTTTTAGCTAGGAAAGTTTTGTTGGCATACACTTCCAAAAGAGACTAATTTCTTCGACGTTGAATATTTGCTGATCATCATAATCACCCTCCTGAATCCTTTGCAATTTTCAGGAAACGTGGACACAGAATATTTATCAGCACTAGCTGATTCCCCAATTATTCTTATGTTATGCAGTCCAGTTCAATTTTTAAAACAGCCAAACCATCCTAAACTCTCAGTAAAGCTTTCACATTCCGCTTGAAATTTGGTCTCTTTCAATGATGTAAAAATACTGAGCACTTTTGCCTGAATATTCCTTGAACTAAGAGGTATTCTTTTTTTTGGTTATAATCCTCAATCCAGAGTGAAAGAAGACGCTCCATCTCGATCATTAAATGGCTTCTATTTCGGGTGATCTGCAAGCAGTAGCAACTTTGCCTTGTTCTTTATATTCTTTGCTCTTATTTAATATAGTCCAAACTGTAGACTTGCTGCATCCCAGGTCTCGCACAATCATTGTACGATCTCGCACAATTACTAGCACTAGTTTCATGTCTTTTAATGACTTCCAGCTTTTCCACTCACTACAGATTGGAGATGAAAAATTTTAAATAATGTAAAAAAGTTGCGTTAACTGAATAATCCCTAGGTTAAAGTGGGAAATAGTATAATTTCACTGAATTGTGCTAACTGCATTCGAATTATGCATTATCATGCATATCGAATCCCAGTTAAGCAAGGTTTTCCTGCAGTTGTAATACTGAACAAGAATGTACGTCAAGCGTCTATGTTCATGAGATAATGTATATTAAGGGAGAATTAGGCTTAACCAAGGTATGACTTATACAGGTAACCCTTGTATAACGTAGATGTTAGATTCCATAGAAATGGCGTGTTATATAAATCGCGTTATGCGAGACTCAGATCATATAGAAAAAGTAGGGTTATGTTCCGAAATCGTTTTTTTTTTAATTATATAAACAACAATGCCATATCCAACAAAAATATATTTTTATTTAATTCAGGTAATTCATTTAAGTTATGAAAATATATAAATCATGAAACAAACACATAGTATAAAATTATAAATTCACAAATTGTACGTAAACTTCATTGCACATAATGCATAAATGTTTTAGGCAAAATAAAATAAAGTGCATATTTTAATCTTTCATAGCACGAAGATTTGAGGATTGGTTAATAAACATTGGTTTTGTCATGTAATCACCTGATGCATTACTACAAAACAGTAGAGTAATTCTATCTTTAGAGACTTTGAATCCAGGAGTTGACTTTAATTTTTCGAAATATAGGTGCATTTTTACATTTTTTTTTCCCAATATAACTGGAATTTATCTGCATTGAACACCTGGTCTGCATCATAAATGTTTATAAACTGTGAGAGCTTTTGTTTAATAAGATTTCCATCCAAAGGAATTTTCTTTCAAGTGCAATCTTCTATCCAAATCATTAGAGATTTCTCTATTTTTCCCATTAGAATATTGGATACACGAGCAACGTACTTTACACTTACCATTGACCCAGCAATAAACTTTCTCGGAATTTTATGTTCATTTTGTTTGTTCAAATTGTCGATTCGTTTGAATTCAAAGTCCTTGCAACAGCTCCTGGTTTTTCTCCATTTTTCAATAGATCCAAGATTTTAATTTTTTCTTCAAGAGAAATAAATTTTCTTTTCAATGTTAGTTTTTCCCTTTCATTGCAGTTTGCGGCCATTACTATAAAATATTTTTTTACATAAAAAAAAAAACATTACATATTAATTATGTATGTAACTCACCAGAAAATAAAGTGCTCAACTTGAGATTAACACACTTATGATTTTTAATGTGCTTTCCTGGCAGAAAACGTAGACAATTTTCAACAATAAACACTTTATACAGTTAACAATTGCCGTACACGTGTGCTGAAGGGCATTTTCCCCCTACCATAAATTCACTACTTATAACTACATGCGTGATACAGGCAGACACAAATTTAACAAAGATAAAATTTGATTTTAAGTCACGTGTCGAAAAAATATGAAAAGATAAAGGGTTATTACAATGTGTAGACATTGTATTTTTATCGAAACCGCGTTGTATAAGTACTGCGTTGAACAAGGGTTATTACAATTTGTAGATCGCGTTATATTGAAACCGCATTGTATAAATATCACGTTATATGAGGGTTACCTGTATTCAGTTAATATTATGCTAGATTGAGAATTAGCTTAGAACTAAGGTTAGATTTGAAAGAATTGAGACTAGCAAGGGAATTGTAATGATATTGTGTATATATGTAAATGTAACTCGTTCTGTTTGAATTAATTAAATGGTTTACATTGGACTTGTAAAAACTAGTGAATTGACTGATTCTGTCAATGCACTGTCCTTAAAAAAATTCAAACCCGCATGAGATAGAAGTTTTATAATTAGGCCATGACTAATTTAAGTCAAGGATGTGTGTGTGTATAAATATATAAACAGGGAATACTAATGATATCTGCTTTGTATTTGGTTTAACAGTTATAATTTTATAAGTGTTATAATTTAACACTTATAAAATTATACTTAATGGTTTATTCTTATAATGCAAGATTATAAGAATAAGATCTTATAATCTCGAATTCAATATATAGTCTAACTGGCACAGTCATAAAACAAATTTGCTATAGAGCATGAGAAATAAGATACAGTAGAAATAGATAAATGGTGACAGTTGATAGTTAAGGCAGCCAACCATTCTTGAATATTAAATAAAGAAATTAATGACCAAGCAGGATAGTAGAAGTACGTAATAGATGACAGAACGTACATAACATAACAAATGGCGCAGTCTTAATTATTACAAATGTCTCAGTCTATACAATATAACACTACTACTATTTCCATGCATTTGATTGTCTTCGTCCAGCAGATCATTTCATTCCCAGTCCTCACTGAGTGTGCATTTTTAAAGTGTCCTTCTGTGGATGGGGTCATGGAGACCATTGAACAGTTTAAGTTTTAATCTCTGCTAATTTCATTAACATTACAGTATGCTTCTTCAGTAGAATGAAATAAAAAACTAAACTGATATTATATTGAATGGGTTTTGCAACAAGCAAGTGAATAGTATCAGCAATACAGAATTTTGGAAACAGATCAACAGTGTTGTGAATGCACATTCACTAGTATCATGATCTATTTGTACTAGGTTTCTGATGAAAGATGACTAATCCAAATAATGGACCATACTTTGCGTCTTGTTATGCTGATGAGAATATCTTAACATTTCTCATGATTCTGTGAATACTCTGAAATGTAATCCATGTAGATGTTTCTGTAAGATGCCACAGTACACAATTATTTTTATCAATTGTATTTGTTACTAATAGTGATTTATGCTCTTTATTTTCATTCAAAGCAAATACCGCACAAATAACAGATCTTGTATATTTCCAGTTTTCTAAACATATGAATGCAAAATTTTAGAGGATGAGGAGACTTGAAATCTTATTTACTAGGAGAAAGCCACTTTTATGCCTTGCTCGTGAAATATATTTAAGATCTTGTCCATGGCAAGATCTTAAACAAGGATATAGGATTTCTATATCTGAGTTCTTTTAGAATATTCTCCACAATTGTTTGGGAAGAACAGAGTGAGACATTAGCTTATTTTCTCTGTACTGCTAAGAATACTATACATCCTGTCTTGTAGGATTTTATATATGAATGATGGTGGTGGGAAGTTGCATGAAAGTATTGTTCTCCGTTGCATTGATTTTTCTGTAGACTGAAGAGTTAGGTTTAGTTTATTCTGTCTGGAGATCTCCAGGATGTATAAAAAAATAAAAAATAAAAAAAAAATAATAAAACTTTCTAATTTGATGAGAGGATGAATAGCGTTCAAATTATTAGCAAATCTTATAACTGTTTTGCTGAAGCAGGTCATACGTTGGACACACTGAAAGAATGGAACGATTACTCAAAACAGTCATAGAAGGTAAAATTCCTGGATAAAAAAAGAAGTGGAAGATCTACAGTGAAATGGATGGATGGTGTATCTAGTCTTCAGAAAAGCATTTGACAGGACTACCTGGCAAGGAATGGCACATCACTGAGGAGTGGAGCAACTATAAAGCATATGATGATGTCCAAATGAATTTATAGATGGAGCCAGGTCAAATAATGACTGCATCATCCACACAGCATAGACAAAGTTTAGGTCATAATTCATTGTCCTTAACAAAAAAATTAACAACCAATATATTTTGAAATGAATATAATATAATTGTAATATGGACCTGATAAAAGGATTAAATGGAAATATGAGTTCTAGATTGCTTTAACCTTGGTATCACCTCTAAGTCTGGCTCCTCAGACTTCAATAAAGGTTGAAACCGGTCTGGGTAGTGACCCCTTCCCACAATGCATAGCATTATATACGTCTGCAAGGAGATGTGCTTTCCATTATGGAATACTAAGGAAAGTGATGTGAACTTAGTCCACCTTTGCCACGAGTTGCCCCAGTCCTGAAGATACTTCAGGCGCAAACTCTGTTTGCTTACACTTGGATGAAGGATTAAACTAAATATATAATTTATGTCAATGTCTTTCTAAACTCCTACAAGATGAAAACATTGATCTACTTCTTATTCAAGAATCAGATATCAAATCTGAAGACCAAGTTAAATCTAGAGCAACAATCCCTGGTTACGATATTCTTGGAATAACTTATAGTTATTGCTATGGCAACATAACATATGTCCGAAATGATATCGAGAATGCTGTGCCGATGACCTCTTCTATTTATGACTAAACCCATAAGATCGCTGTTAGAATAGCGGATATTACGATTGTGAATGTGTATAAACCACCTGCAACTGCTTGGCCAAATGATGTTTTACAGACATACCCCCATCCAACGGTGTATTCTAGAGACTTCAACAGTCACCATACTTCTTGGAAAAAAGTCTAGAATGATCAAAATTGAAAAACATTAATGGAACGGGCAGACCTATATAGTCTCACTTGGTTTTTGATGCCAAGGAAAAAGGCACCTTTAGATCAAGAGTTTGGAATAAGGAACATAACCTTGATTTGACATTTGTCTCCACTGATAGTGAAAATCTACCTTTACAGGTCTACAGACATATTCTTGATGTTTTTCCAAATAATTAACACCGTCCCATCTTAATGGAATTAGGCATCCAAATTACAGTATAACATCATTTCCTAGCCCAAGATGGAATTTTCAAAAAGCTGACTGGGAAAATTTTGCTGCGGATCTAGATGTATGTCTTAGAAGAATTCCCCCAACCCACAAAAAGTATACACGGCTCACTAGAGTAGTCATAGTGAGTCATACGTCCCTCGAGGCTATCAAAAAGAATATGTGCCTGGATAGACTAATGAAAACGAATCCCAGAATCAAGTATTCCTTGAGTAAGGATCCTGAGATAGGAGAAGAATTGCTTCATAATCTCAATGTTGCTTGTAGGGAAAAGTGGATCCAATTAACTGAGAACATAGACTTTAAACACTCTAGCAGAAAAGCCTGGTTGCTACTCAAGAAGCTCGGCCCAAGCCGCTTTGTACCAAAGAAATCTTCATCTGTTGACCCAAATCAGATAGCTGCTCGTATTGTTTCGCTTTCTAGAACCCCCCCTATAGATAAAGAACATACTAGAGAGGTAAAACATGAACTAAAGGCTATGAAGGCTGGAACTCAAAAGAATCTGCAATTCTCCTTGCCTTTTTCTTGTGAGGAAATATCCTTGGCGCTTCAAAACATCAAAACAGGGAAGGCTCCTAGATTCGATAATATACATAATGAATTCCTCATATGTTGTGGACCTTATGCTAGATTGTGGTTCACCAAATTCTTTAGCGACACACTTGAAAGTGGTTGCATCCCTAGGGAATTTAAAAGGATAAAAATCATTGCTATGTTAAAACCTGGTAAGCCAAAGTGAAAGCTATTGCCCAATAGCCCTTTTAAGTGCAACCTACAAACTGCTGGAGAGACTGATTTCAAATAAGATCAGTGGGAAAATTTTGGAATGTGTTCCAATAGAACAAGTGGGGTTCAGAAGAGATCGTAACTGCACAGATCAGGTCCTTAGCTTAACAACTTACATTGAAGCAGGGTTTCACAGGTGTCTGAAGACTACTGCAGTCTTTGTTGACTTGACAGCAGCCTACAATAGTCTGGAGGGAGGGACTCATACACAAATTCCTTAAGGTTATCCCATATAAAACACTGGGGCACCTCATAAACAAATTATTATGTGATCGATATTTCAGGGTAGTAAATGGGGGAAGTATCAGTAAACAGAGAGTGCTTAAAAATGGGCTACCACAGGGTTCGGTACTAGTACCACTGCTTTTTAGTCTTTACATGCAGACATCTCTGAAACAGCAGAAAGTTTGCTTATGCAGAGATGATTTAGCTTTGGTGACAAATCAGTGACAAATCCATAGAAAGAACTGAAGAAATATTGATGAATGATATGTCGGCCTTATGGCAGTTCTATAAAAAAATGGAGATTAACACCAAATCCTGGTAAAATTGAATGTTCTTGTTCTCACCTTAATACTTGCAAATCAAAAACCAGAGCTATATGTTGATGGGACATTAATCTTGTTTAATCCAACACCTAAATACTTGAAAGATAACCTTGGATAGAACTCTGTCATATAAATAACATATGATTAATATCGCTACTAAAGTATGCACTAGAAATAATATAGTCCAGAAGCTTTGTGGTACTACATGGGGCTCAAGCACCACAACCTGTGGTGCACTGCTTTGGACTAGTTTACAGTGCAGCAGAGTATGGTGCCCCTGTTTGGCTTAACAGCCACCATGTCAATAAATTAGGTGTTCAACTTAATTTCACTATGCCTTTAATAATGGGTTGTATCAGAAGCACACCCTTACAATGGCTCTCCATTGTAAGGGTGAGCCATATTTATCCTCCAGAATTGTGACAACAGGAAGCTGTGCTTCATGAATATAAAAAAATCTTAAATAACCAAAACCTCCCAATATATGAGTTTATTCCAGATGCTTTATCTGATAGATTAAAATCCAGAAGACCTGCCATTTGGACCGCCTGTAATCTTCTCGGTCAGAATGTAAGCTTGATGACATTCTGAATAAGTGGGACGGACTGTGGACTCTAGCAGTATTACCTGAAGTCTGTAGCTACAAAAATATTCTCCAAAAACCATCTGAATTTGACCTGCCCAGGAATATATGGAAAACTTCTAATAGGATCCATACAGGTCACAGTGTATGCAGAGACTTACTATCAAAGTGGGAAAAGAAACCGAATCCCCACTGCCCTTGTGGAGCCGAGACACAACCATCCATCATATAATTCAGGAATTAATGGCATAAGTTAATGAGTTAATGGTGAACTAAAGGACAATTCTGACCTATCCCCAGAGGCAATCAATTGGATTAAAAATCTAAATGTAAAAATATGACTAAATTTTTGTTTAATGCTTGTCACATATTTAATGCCTGTATTTTATCTCATTGTCAATGTTTTACTTTATATTTATAATTTTACATATTAGTATCTTATCCATATTCATATGTATTTCATGTTATTCCCTTTTAACCATGTGTATATGCCATATGATAAATAAATAAATGAAAGGTGATATGAAGAACAGCATACCTCTCAGTGGCATAAGGAATAAAGATGCAAACAAGGAAGGTGGCAAGTGTAGTGAGGAAAGAGAAATTGGTATATAAAAGGAGAGTGGCTGAAGCAGTAATGCACAACTCAAGGTTGTAAAAATATTTATGTAGCTATAAGAAGTCTAAATATTTGTACATAAAGTTTACCAAGGTCAAGCCCAGTAAGAATTGTGACTTGTAAATAGATGTATGTTATATGTAAATAATCCCAATGGGAATTTGTATATTGCTCTATGCCAAATAAGGGAATATTCTAGAAGGAGCTTTGTAAAGGCGTCAAACTTTGTGCGTGTTCTACAAGGGAAGCTCAAGGCCAGTGCTAGGTGGACCGACAAAAGCTTCAAACGAATAGGATTTAGGGAGTGTAGGAGAAAAACAAAGGAAGGGTCAGTCAAAGAAAAGGAAGTGATTTCGCCGAAATGTTCGGGGTTCACATATCTCCACACAAGGATTCGGAAGTTACCGAATAGAAAGTGTGGGTGAAAAGATCGCATCATCGGTTCGAGAAATTTTTGTTAGTGATCCAGAGGTTGTGATCGAGAAGTCGCCAACGGTTGTCCGGCAGATGTAGGCCATCGAGTATGCGACTTCAGGAGAAATCATGCCCGTGATCTAAAAGAAAGATGACGAGTAGCCGATCCGCCAGGCAAAGCTGATAGTTGACGACGAATTGACGAGTCTTTGCCAAGAGCTGTTGTCAGAGGGAAGAAATTGCTCCGTTAATCCAACGTGCATGCAAGCATTCCACAAGCTGATAATCTTTGCCCGAAGTGCAGCAGGACAGAGTATCCTAGAAACATCAGTAGACCTATTGCTGGCGTAAAGAGGGAATGAAAAACCTGACACAGAAAAAAAATGAGGTTTATCATAATTGGAGAAACTTTGTTTCAGGAGGTGAAGGAATCTTAGCAAATAAGGTTCAGGGCACATACCATGACAGTTGTAAGAGTTACCCAGAAAACTGCAGCTATAATGAAGAAAATTAAACTTGCCAAAAAATTATATTCTTATTTAAGAATACAGATTTGAAATTGGACATGGTTACCTCACAGGGGAATCATAGCCTCAAATACACAATCATTCAAGAAAAAAAAGACAAATAAGAACTAAACGGTGGAGATTGAGAGAATTGTGCTTATAGAATGAATCACTAGGTATGTTAGCTGACATACATATCTGGTAATTCAAAGCACAGCACTCAGCATAAAATGTTCATGATACAGACCATTCAGCAAACAATGTCTGCATGTGAAGTATCTTCAACTAGTCCACTTGTATATAGACCCTAATGACTTCACAGGGAGCCTCCGTAGCTCAGTCAGTACAGACAAGGCCCTTTGGCAAGAAAGACCTGGGTTCGATTCCTGTAAACCATTATCTGGTCTCTTTTGACTAAAGGTGAGTTAGCCAGTCTCATATGGTAGGGGGGGTTTCACCTGGAAACCCTGGTTTTTATCTCCCCAGAACAGGCAAAACCAGCCTCATGAACACACACACACGGATCTACAGTGATAAAATTATTATTATTATTATTACTACCACGGGCTACTCCAGGAGTCCTTAGACTCATCGAGGGAGGCCCTAAACATCATGTTCACGCAGCTGTTCAACATTCTCACAGTATCTATCATACCTTGCCTTGAACTCGCTCACTGTCATAGCACCCACAACAGACTCTGGAAGCTTATTCCACTCATTTACCACTCTAAAAGTAAAGAACCCAGCTCTAACACCCCTGCTAACCATGCTCTTGCCCAGCTTCCATGGGTGTCCCCTAGTTCTCCCACCACCAGTCCTGATCTCAAAAATATCATCTGAATTAATCCTATAGAATCCTTTTAGCAATTTGAATGTCTCAATCATGTCTCCCCTTTTCCGCCTATCAACTAGTTTCTGCAACCCACAAATCTTCAACCTGTTCTCATATGGTTCATTCCATAGACCTGCTATCATCTTAGTCACTCGCCTCTGGATCCTCTCAACCTCCTCCCCATCAAGAAGGAACCGAGGTGACCAAATCTGGGCACAGTAGTCGAGATGAGGTCTTATCAGGGCTCGGTACAGAGGTACAATAACTTGTTTTTCTCTGCTCGTCAAGGTATTTTTCAACAACCAAGTGAGTTGATGAGCTGATTTAGCTACTTTCGCAATGTGCCCCCTAAACTTCATCTCCCTATCCAATAATAATGTGATACCTCCAGGAAGTTCAAAGTCTCATCGACGGAGAAAGTGCCAATACCATGGAACGATTTTAACTACTAACCGCGCTCAAACCTGCTTAACTTTTTGCGAGCCATTAGTAGCAAAGGCTCGACCAACCTTCGCTAAATACATACTTAATCCCTCATTACAAGGGCTCAACCTGTTCTAAGGGATGGAGGGGAAGAGGGGTAAACCCCATACAAAATACATAAATAAATCAGCTGCCTTAGTATCCCATAATACAAAGCACATATACAAGGCACACATTTTTTTTTTTTTTCACCAGAGGTCAGGCCAATAATTGTTGTAACGGTTGGTCAGTAACTTTAGCAACCATGTGGATTGTAGTGCAACTTTTCTCTGTATGTATATATATATATACATACAGAGATTAAACTTGCCAAGAATTCTTGTTTAATTTAAATTATAATTAAGTGAAAAAACTTTCTACAACTGTCTCTAATCTAGAGTATTTTAGAGATAAGGTGGTTCATCTCTTCACTATTTATATATGGGATATGACCTCTGCATTACTTCAACCTTGGTATTTCTTCTGAGTTGAGCTCCCACTGATGACTTTTGATAATGCTCATCATTAGGCTTGCTTGCTTCTTTTGGAGCAATTCTATACCATCAGTTATGAATTCTTTCCTGTCCTGGAGTGATGTGTCGTGAAGATAATTCTCCATGAATTATCTTCACAACTAGGCTAATGAATTCACATCAAATGCTTTAGTATCTCATAATTTAAAGCACACATCCTTTCAGACAAGTATACTGTTATGTATTATTTGAAGCATCACTACCCAGACCAGTTTTGATCTTTAATAATGTGTCATTGGTGGGAGCTAGACCTAGAAGAGATACCATCATCATCATCATCATCAAATTCCTGCCATGTACCCTCAAGGGGTGTACAGGATATGATAGTACTACATGAAAAAAAAATTCCATCATTACTAACTTCCTATCTATAATTTTCCTCCAAATCAGTCTGTTATTTGTCAACACTCCAACATTATCAGATCTTATATTTCTATCGTCTAAAGCACTTTGTACCGTATCAATCCACCTATATCTTGGTCTTCCTCTGGGTCGTTTTGCTGCCAACCTGGCAGAGAACACTTGTTTTGCTAATCTTTCCTCGCCCATTCTGTTTAAGTGACCATACCACCTGAGATTAGCTCTGCTAACGCATTCCTGGATGCTGACAATGTCTAGTTCTTTCCTAATATCCTCGTTTTTAATATGATATTGCCATTGATGCCATCTGTTCACGCCTCTAATCTTTCTCAGGACTCTCATATCTGCGGTCTCTAGTCTTTGGTCAAGTGTTTTACTTCTGACCCAGCTCTCAGATCCATAAGTTAAAACTGGTTTGAACACTGTCTTGTATACAGCTAATTTAGTGTTTCGACTAATTACTCTCTTATTCCATATGAATTTATTTATTCAATTGACTTCCCACCATACCAGCTTTGCTGATTCTGTTGTCTATTTCTATATTTAATTTACCATCTTCACTAAAAATCGTGCCTAAATAGCTGAAATGTTTTACTTGTTCCACAGGTTCTCCATTCACAACATAGTTGACATTTTCAATGATTCTGCCTATTTTCATTGTCTTTGTGTTTTTATTGCTGACCTTCATACCATATCTATTACAACAGCTATTCAATTTAGTCAGAGAATCTTGCAGACTTGTAGCGGATTTATTTAGAAGTATAACATCATCCGCATAAAGCAAAGAGCTGACATTAACATCTCCAATTTTGATATCATGTTTAATACCACTTTCCTTCATAATGTGATCCATATAGATTATGAATAACAGAGGGGATAATGTACATCCTTGTCTCACACCAGATTTAACATTAAACCAACTTCCTGTACTTCCTTCAATTCTAACTGCTAACTTACAACTCAAATAAAGACTAAGTATTGCTTGATATAATGCCCCATTGACACCAAATAACTGCAGCGTATGTAATAGCTTCTCTCTTGGCACCTTGTCATATGCCTTTTCCAGATCGACAAAACTTAAATACAGATCTTTGTGATATTCCCATGCTTTCTCGACTATTTGTCGTAAAGTGAAGATCTGATCCTGACAGCCTCTATTTGGCCTGAATCCAGCTTGTTCTTCACCAAGCTTTTCTTCCACAATTCTTCTCAACCGTTTCTCAAGTATACTTGCATAGATCTTGCCAGGAACACTCAGTAGGGAAATACCTCTGTAATTCTCACATGCAGTTTTATTTCCCTTTTTATATATGGGTACTATAAGAGCTCTACTCCAATCATCGGGAATTCGTCCCTCTGTCCAGGCTTTCTGAACTATGCAGTGCAGCCACTGTAAAACTCTCTCATACTACCATACTTCAGCATTTCTGGTCGAATATCATCTACTCCTGCTGCCTTTCCACATTTTAAACTTTTGATGGTTTTTTCTACTTCAAGTATGGATATGTATTCCTGACTGCATGCCTGGTCAGTGTTTTTTACCACTGTGCTGTCATCACTGCTTGTTTCATTTAGCAGTTTTTCAAAGTAATTACTCCATACTTCAAGGATATCTTTTTCTCCCATTTTCATGCCACCTTTATCATCTCTAATTCCTTTTATAGCACTCTTTCCTCCATTCTTAAGCTTCTTCAACAACCTCCAGAATATTTTGCCACCTTCTTGATATTTATTTTCTATATTCTTGCCAAAGTCCTCCCATGACTTTTGTTTAGCTAGTTTTACACAGTGCTTAGCATTCTTGCATTTATCTCTATATTCTCTAAGAACACAAGCTGACTCATTTGACAGGAACTTTTGGTATGCTTTCTTCTTTTCCTTCACTGCCTCTTTAACTTCCTGTGTCCACCAGGGAGTTCTGATTTTTTTATCCTTACACACAACCTCACCACATGCCTCTCTGGCAGAATCAATCAATGTTTTCTTCAGAGTTTGCCACTGAATCTCCAAGGTTTGATTCATGTTCTCAAACTCTTTCATTTTTTCTTCAATAATCTTTGTGTATTTTAGTCTACAGCTCACATCTGAGAGCTGCTCAACTTTTATTCGCTTTAAAACTTTCTTACATGTTATTCTTTTCAATATGAAATTCAATTTTATCCTGCTCAAGACTAAATAGTGATCACTTCCAATTTCAAATCCTCTGTACACTCTGGTGTCCTGCACCAGGGAGAAAACATCACTATCAACAATAACATAGTCAATGAGACTTTTCTTATTCCTAGCCTCTTCTCTCCATGTGAATTTGTGCACATTTTTATGTTGGAACATGGTGTTAGTAATAACCAGTCCATGTCCTGAGCAGAAATCCAATAGATATTTGCCATTATTATTAGCTTTGCTCTTTTCTCCAAATTTTCCCAAAATATTTTTGTATGTCTCACAATCATTTCCTACTCTGCTATTTAGATCCCCAACAAGGACCAACTTTTCATTTTTCATTGTGTCAGTTGCTTTTTCTAAACCCTCAAAAAATTTCTCCACTTCTATTTTAGTAGAACCTTCTGTGGGACCATAGGCACAAATAAGCCTCATTGTCCAGTTCCCCATTCTCATATTTGCCCACATTACTCTACTTGAGACTGACTGCCATTCAAGAAGATTAGCCTCGTATTTTGTGTTGAATACTATCGTGTAAGGACTGTTGAATACTCAACAGTCCTTATGGAGGCAGTTGAATGTAAGAATGAATATAATATGCCAGAGCAAATAAGGACAACAAATCTGAGTGGGATAGTTAATATAAGGCATCAAGGTAGGGTTGGGGCTAATGGGGGTCTTAAATTCATGTACACTAATACTAGGAGTATTAGGAACAAGAAGGAAGAGTTTTTGGCCATGGTTGGCACTTCCAGACCACAGGTTATAGGTATTAGTGAAACATGGCTGACTGTAGATGATATAACTAGTGGGATTGAATGTGATGGGTATAGTGTGTTCAGGAATGACAGAGAGAATAAAATGGGGGGAGGAGTATTGTTGATGATAGCTGATCAGCTCCAGCCAAGGAGAATAGAAGTTGAATTGCAGGATAGAGAAAAGAGCACATTTGAGGCCATTTGGTGTGAGATTGTGGCTAGCAGAACTAAATATACAATTGGGTGCTGCTATAGACCAGGTGATGGAAAAGATGGTGGTGACAGTATGCACAAGCAAATAGAAGAAATGGGTGGAAGGAGGGTGATTATTATGGGAGATTTCAACTATGGTCGCATTGATTGGAGTGAGGAGAGGCCACACGGAAGGAAGGAACTGGATTTTATGCGGTTATTAAGGGATAACTATCTGCGACAGCATGTAATGGAAAATACTAGGGGTCAGAGAGTGCTTGACCTAGTAATTACATCTGAGGATTTGGCTGTAACAAATATGACCACATTGCCACCAATCGGTGAGAGTGATCATAGGGTCTTAACTTGGGAGGTGGCTAAAGGTGTAGAATTTTCAATTAAGACAGGGTACATGTGGAATTATCGGGCTGGAAAGTATGACAAGCTTAGGAGTTTGATTGGTTCAGTGCCATGGCATGTACAACTGCAAGGACTAGAAGTTGATAGTGCATGGGAGGTAGTTAAGAAGTGCTTGCATGAAGCAATGGCTGACTGTATACCTAGAGTCCGAATAATAAATCAAGTAGGGGTTAAATGGATGAATAACACCATTAAGCTTGAGTTGCAAAAAAAGAAACAACTATGGAGGGAATTTAAGGAGAAGGGTGACCGGCAGGCACATGAACGGTATAAAGCACAGGCCAGAAGGGTGACGAGTGTGGTAAGAAAAGCAAAAAAGGATTACGAAAGAACATTGGCCATGCAGGCTAAAGAGAATCCTAAACAGTTTTTTAGATATGTAGCAAGTAAAAGGAAAAATGTACATGGCAGATTGATTTTAAAGAATGCCGATGGTAGGGAGGTAACTGAATCAGTTGAGATAGTTGAGTTACTCAGTGAGCACTTTGCAAAAGTATATCATCCAGGTGGTGACATTGCAGAAACGAATAAACCAGTAGATTATACGGGAATTGTGGTTAATGAAGTGGAGGTGAGTAGTCTATTGCATAACCTCAATGTCAATACATCTGTGGGATTGGATGGTATACCAGCTCGTGTTGTAAGAGAAGCAGCTAAAGAATTGTCAGTACCCTTGACCATTTTGTTTAATTTGAGTCTCGGGTCTGGGTTAGTCCCGAGCGGGTGGAAAGAGGGGAAAATAGTTCCACTGCATAAAGGTGGTTCCAAGACTGCTGTAGTAAATTACCGACCGATTAGCATATCAGGAATCATTGTCAAGGTCTTAGAGAAAATAGTCAAGAGGAAAATACAAGATTGGATAGAAGAAAATGGGATACTGTTTCGGGGACAGCATGGTTTTGTGAAGGGTAGGTCATGCCTCAGTAACTTGCTCACGTATTATAACACAGTGACAGCTGAACTGGATAAGGGTAATGGGTTTACGGTGATTCTACTGGACCTTGCCAAGGCCTTTGACAGGATTCCACATGGAATTCTAATCAGTAAATTGCAGCATATGGGAATGGACATAGGGTTGGTGAGATGGATAGGAGGGTGGTTGACGGAGAGATATCAGAGAGTGGTTTACTCGGGAGTAGAGTCCACAAGACGGCCTGTGACTAGTGGTGTGCCACAAGGATCTGTTCTTGGACCACTGCTGTTTAATTTGTTCATAAATGATATAGGAAATGATCTGAGATCAACAGTTCATTTGTTTGCGGATGATGCGAAGTTGGGTAGGGCAATAGTGAATGCAGATGACGTCAAAATTTTGCAGGATGATTTGGATAGATTGGAGGTCTGGGCTAAGGAGAATGGATGTCAGTTTAATGTGGCAAAATGTAAGGTTATGCATTTTGGGGTGAAAAGATTGGCGGCAGTTTACTGCATTGGTGGAACCGTGCTCCAGGAAATTGATGAGGCACGAGATTTAGGAGTGTTGGTAGATAAGGAATTGAAATTTAGGGGACACATTGCAAAAGTGACCAAAACAGCTCATCAAATCACTTGGTTGCTGAAGAATACGATGACAAGCAGAGACAAGCAGGTTATTGTTCCTCTGTATCGAGCCTTGATAAGACCCCATCTAGACTACTGTGCTCAGATTTGGTCACCTAGGTTTCTTCTTGATGGGGAGGAGGTGGAGAGGATCCAGAGGCGAGTGACCAAAATGATAGCAGGTCTGTGGAATGAACCGTATGAGAACAGGTTGAGGATTTGTGGGTTGCAAAAATTGGTTGATAGGCGGAGGAGGGGAGATATGATTGAGACATTCAAATTACTGAAGGGTTTCTATAAAATTAATTCAGAAGATATTTTTGAGTACAGGGCTGGTTGTGGGAGGACTAGGGGACATCCATGGAAACTGGGCAAAAGTGTGGTTAGTAAAGGTGTTAGAGCTGGGTTCTTTACTTTTAGAGTAGTGAATGAGTGGAATGCGCTCCCTGAGTCTGTGGTGGATGCTGTGACAGTGAATGAGTTTAAGGCGAGGTATGATAGATACTGTATGAATGTCAAATAGTTGTGATGAATATGATTTGGGGCCTCCCTCGATGAGTCCAATGACTCCCTGGAGTTGCCCGTAATAATAGTAATAATAATACTATGGCTACTCCTTCTTTTCCTTGATTGTCATTGCCTGAATATAACATTTTGTATTTATTGCTCAGAAAGATCTCACCAGTTTTGGTCTTTTTTGTTTCAGTCACCCCTATTATGTTGATCTGGTACTTATCTAATTCCTCAGCTAGCTCCATTTCTTTGCCATTCAGGCTTCTTACGTTGATAGTACCGATCTTTAACTCTGGTGATGTTGAGTTGGGGTTTATTTTCAGATTTGTTCCAGTAGCTGACTTTTCGCTGTTTGTCCTGGTTCCCTGGCGAAAACAACGGGGGCCTTGTTTAACCGGGCGACGCCCCAGCCGGCATGAAATTTTGTCATATTGTACCATCATTCAATATTTTGGTTTAACCAATAAGAATACAATTTGGTCGGCTAAATCACAAATTGCCAGCCCATCCTCGTCCGTTCAGTATTCAAGTAGATACCCAACAGGGTGCACCACGAGAAGGTGAGGAATGGACATTAGGTCAGAATCCCTGGTCGGTTCTCCGCATTCTTTTAAAGGCTATGTGGAGGTCTCCTCTCAGTTATACAGCTTTGACCCTTAAGCACCCCAAAGAGATACCAAGGTTGAAGTAATGCATTTCTCATATAAAAATAGTGTGTATATATAATGGAAAGACGACAAGTATGGATAAGGAGGTGATTGTTCCAAATCTGGCCTCATTCAGATTTCTGTATATAGATCTGAACACCTGGCTATATTGGCAATAAGGAAACAATGGAGAGTGAGAGAACAAAGGCAAAAGGCAAATAATTCAGGAATCCAGAATGTTGAATATGAGGACAAATTGAGGGAGTATTATCTACAGAGTATGGTAGACAGGAGGAGGAGAGGTGATATGATTGAGATACATAAGTTGGTGAGAGGAACCTATCAGATTTATAAGATATTATAAGGAAAATTATTGCACAGGATAATGAGTGATAAGAGAACAAGAGGTAACCCCCTGGAAAATATACAATGCTTGAATGAATAAGGAAGTGAAAAGTTTAATTGTTTTTTTCTTCAATGCAAGGTATGATAATTATTGTGATCAGTGAGTGTTCAACCTCCTTGGATGAGTTTTCAGACTCAATGGATGCTTGAGCTAATTTCTTTAAACTGAATTTTTTAACGGATTCATCAAAATCAGAATCTTTGACAGAACTTTCCCTGCCATTTGGTTCGACGTCATCTATTAATTGTACTAGTTCCTCCTAATTTAAATTCATTTCCTCATCAATTAATTCACTAATTTCGTTTCCCAACATATCGCAAAAGCTCTCTAAGCAGCCATTACTATAGAAATAATTTTTTTACATAAAAAAAAAGCATTACATATTGTATGTAACTCACCAGGAAATAAAGTGCTCAAGCTTGAGATAAACACACTTATGATTTTTAATGCGCTTTCCTGGCAGAAAACAAAGACAACTTTCAAGAATAATTAACACTTCACATGGTAAACAACTGATGTACATACATGCTAAAGGGTATTTCCCCTAAAATTCACTACTTATAACTACATGCACGGGCAGACACAAATTTAATGAAGATAAAGTTTGATTTTTAAGTCATGAGGTGAAAAATATATGAAAAGATAAAGGTACAATTTGTAGACCACGTTATATCGAAACTGTGTTGAACAAGGGATTGCTACAATTTGTAGATAGCGTTGAATAAGTACCGCGTTATATGAGGGTTACCTGTACTTTCATTACTCAACAATGTGGATGTTAAAAATAAAAAATTAAGAAATAAAAATTGTCTCCAAAGTAAACAGCAAAAAAAAAACACTGCAGAATTTAATAGTTGGCAGCTGGTGTTCTAAATAAACTGTACGAAGAATTTACAACTGAATACAAATAACAGTATATTTTTGTTTTATGGTGCAAAACTTTTATAATCCTTACCTTTGAATTTTCCAAATCATCACACTTCTCATTAGCATCTTTCTCTGTGATACACATAGGACTCCCAGGAGGTTGTATTGTTCTGGATGAAAGTCCATCACCATGAATTAGGTTATCCAAAACTGATTCTGTACCATTAACAACAGCACCATTAATCATTATATCATCCTCATCAGAAAGTTCCCCTTCCCAAGACATTGGACGTTCCCTGTTTAGATCATCACTGGTGATGCTACCATTTATTCCAATGAATTTTTTGGACCTAAGATTAACTGCATTGGCAACAACTTGCATAATTTCTGTATCACTTTCATCTTCATCCCCACCAGCACTGCCAACACCCCCACTAACATCATGGTTTCTATTCACATGATTCTGTAGGTCACTGTCAGCCATGACTTCTCCAGAGGTATTCTAACAGCATAGTATAGTTATGTCTTCCATCATCATCATCTGATGACTAACTGATGTCTTTGCTCATTTCTTCATAATAATAATAATAATAAGGAAGGGAATATTTAAATAGCACACTCATCTGTTATCACAAAATAGCATCTTGCATGATGGTCAAAAAAATAACATTTCATGATGAGAAAATAAAATCCCCACTTAACTCATTGTAGTAGAAAATCTATATTAAAAGAAAAAAGAAAAAATAAGAATTTTTATATTTTCAATACTGATTACAAAAAAGCAACAGTTACTAATACAAATATTTTCTTTTTTCAACTTTTGACAGTAATCAGTTTAAATTAATACTTGTAGTAGCTTTGTATTTTAAAATATGTTTCCGAAACATCTTAACTTGGATTAATTTTTTGCAGATCTAATCTTATAAAGATATATTATTTCATGTAAAATCACTTAAATCTTTAATAGTCAATAAAATCTACTGCAAAAGAGAAATAAAAATAAAGTACTACTTTTAAAAATCAGCTGATTTTTAATCAGTATTATATCATCTGAAGGTATGTTATACTTTCTGAAGTGAGATGGTGGTGAGGTAACCGAATCAGTTGATATAGTACAATTACTGAGCGAGCACTTTGCAAGAGTATATCATCCAGGTGGTGACATTGCAGAAATGGAAGAACCAACAGCTTATACAGGAATTGTGGTGAATGAAGTGGAGGTGAATAGTCTATAACAAAACCTCAATGTCAATTCATCTGCGGGATTGGATTGTATACCAGCTCGTGTCGTACGAGAAATGGCTAAAGAATTGTCTGTGCCCTTGACCATTTTGTTTAATTTGAGTCTCGGGTCTGGGTTAGTCCCAAGGGGGTGGAAAGAGGGAAAAATAGTTCCACTGTATAAAGGAGGTTCTCTTGAACCTCCTACCACTGTGTTTCCTACCACTGTGTTGTCACTATTTGTTTCATTTAGCAAGTTTCAAAGTAATTACTCCTAATATCTAGAATATCTTTATCTTCAGGTTTTATGTCAAATTTATGTTGATTCCTTTTAAAGTACTCTTTCTTCCATTTCTGAGGTTTTTATCGCCATCCTGATATTTATTCTATGTTCTTACCAAAATCTTCCCATGACTTTTGTTTAGCTAGTTTTTACACAATGCTTCACTTTCTTACATTTTTCTCTGAATTCTCTAAGAGCATAAGCTGACTTACACTGCTTGGAAAGAAGTCAACGGGCACTCCCTACGGACAAGGTGCATCATGCCATGTAAGGAGTCACATGTTTGTAGGCAGTATAAATTCGAGGAATATGATGCTCTCGAGTTAGTGCAAATGTGTCTTGGCAAAATAGTTGTGAGAAGGGAACTGACAGAGTTTGAAAGAATGTGTTGTGATAGGATGCAATGTTGTAGGCATATCTGTTCAGCAAATTGTTTGACAAATTTGACCACTCCGGGTCAATGATCAGTAATACTATACTGAGATGAAAGTGGAGGGAAGTCAACTGCAAGTGATACCCACCATGGATGACCCATCCCACTCACTGAAACTGATCACAGGGTGCCACAAAAGATAATACGTAAAATCAGCCATTCATCAGCTCACAAGTTGAATGTGGAGTTCCAGGCAATGACTGGAACATGAATTTGCACAATAAACATTCAGAACCAAGGCTCACAACTTGGGTTTCCATGGTAGAACTGCAATATGCAAGCCTCACATTACTCAAATTAACGTGAAGTCATCTTAGTGGTGCAAGGAGTGTGTATATAGTGGGAAGTGAAAGCTTGGAAAGCTGTGTTATGGAGTGACAAATCATGCTACACTCTCTACCAAGATGGTCAGGTGCAAGTGTGGCAGATGCCCAGTGATGTTACATTATGGGTCAAGTCAATATGAATATAATTTGGTCAGCCAAATGTCAAATTGCCAGCCCATACTCATTCATTTAGTATCCAAGTAGATATCTAACAGGGTACACCAAGGGAAGGTGAGGACTAAATGTTAAGCAGAAGCCCTAGTTGCTTCTCGTATTCTGTTTAACATTCAGTCCAAAGAATTAGTTGGATGTTGAAAAACATACTAAGTAAAAATACGAAGGATTATTACACCAGCTACACCCTGACTACGTGTACTGATCCTCAAGAACCAGATGACACCAGCCTAGATTTCTTGGGGATCAGGAAGTGACAGATGATCTAGAGATGAGTAACAAAGCTGGTGACAGGTCTATGGAATGCATCTATGAGAACAGACTGAAGGTGTGAGAGTTGCAAAGTTTAGTTGAATAGGTGGAAAAGAGAAGACCTGATAGAAACGTATAAGTTACTAAATGGGTTCTATAAGATTGACACAAAAGAATATAATAAATTTAGTTTAATTCTTTATCCAAGTGTAAGCAAACAAAGTTTGCACCTGCAAATATCTTCAGGACTGAGGTAAGGTAGTCAACACCAGGCAACTCTGAGTAAAGGGTGGACCAAGCTCTCATCACTCCTTGTCTCAGTATCTCCCATAATGCAAAGCACATCTCCTTGCAGACATGTATACTGCTATGCATTAAGGTAAGGGCCACTACCCTACCTTACCTCAGTTCTGAAGATATTTTCAGGTGCAAACTTTGTTTGCATACACTTGGATAAAGGATTAAACTAAATTTATTATAATCTAACCAAATACAAAATAAACTTCTGACACAAAAGAAATTTTTCAATACATGACAAGTAGAGAGAGAGACCAGAGAACTCCCCTTGGAAATTGTATAATAGCATGGTTAGTAAGGGTATGTGGACTTGATTTTTGCTTGAAAAGTGATGAATGGGTAGAATGGATTGCCAGAAGTAGTTGTGAGTGTGCTGACAGTAAACAAATTTCAGGAAAGGTATGATAGCTATTGTTTGTTTGCCACACCATAGAAAACATGTATGCATTCACATAGCAGGGAATTTTACTTACTTCAACTTAACATTTCAGTTTCAATGAACTGCTGATCCAGACATGCTGGGATTCTATTTCTGAATTCAAGAAAATTCTGACAGTCTAAACTTCCTTTACATGACAACTGATAAGTCTGTTTCAAATTGCTGATCACTACTGTTGTGTGTAAACTACTAGTTATAATCAATAATTTAACATGTCAATAGTAAATAGCACATAAAAAAGTGCACACACACACACACACGCACGCACGCAAGCAGAGTGTTTCAAATTAAAGTACCACTAAGTACCACCTTCAGAGCAATCTGTAGAGACAACCAGTAAATACAGTCAAACTGGGTGACTACCCTCTTTTATCAACAAAGATGTCTTATTAACACTTATATTTCGCTGATTTTCAACTCAGCATCATCAGAACATAACACACTTGTAAACGCGACAGTGAGTGAGTGAAACAATATAATTGCAAACAACAAAAGATCTGAAGTCCTATTTTTTGGCGCCCTCTAACGAAGAAAAAAAAAAAAAACAGCAGTTATCCAGGAGTTTTTCTTAGAATAACCATCTCCCAAATTTTTGGCAAATTAATGCAACCATATTTGTTAAGGTTGGGAGAATTCTTCAAAGCCATTGCTGACTCAAAAAATAATCTTTCAGATCTATAACGACTCCTAAATAGCACATTCGTTTTCCTCCATCTAATCCTGTGTGAAGGAGTGTTCAAAGCGTGGTCTGCCAGTCCCGACTTGCCATAGTAATAGTAGCGAATGTATCATTCATGTTCTTCCAGGCAGATGTTCACTGATCTTCCTGTTTGCCCATAATAGCCAAAGTCACAGTCACACAGAACTTCATACACTCCTGGGTGTGCTAAAGGGTGAAGTTTATCCTTAGGTGAGCGGATCAGAGTTGCCAGCTTGACATGAGGTTTGAAAGTGGTGCGAAGGCCATGTTTCAACAACACTCTGGCTATCTTTTCCGATGTACCTCTGATATAGGGAATAGAAATGGTCATGTTGTATTCTTGTGTATTAGGGGAGGGCAGAGTAATGGGCCTATGTAGTATGTATTTTATCTATTTTGTAGGGATTGTAGCCGTTGGCTAGGAACGTATGGCACAGGTATTGGAGTTCAGTGGTCAGAGCTGTATCGTTAGAACAAATGGCTCTGGCTCTACGTGTAAGTGTTTTTAAAATGCCGTACTGTTGGACTGGATGATGATGTGATTGTTTATGTAGGTATCTTCCTGTGTGTGTAGGCTTTCTGTAAATAGAAAAAGATAGTGATCCATCTAAAAGGCGGGCGACTAATGTGTCAAGAAATGATAAACAGTTATTTGATTCTTTTTCTACTGTGAAGTGAATTTTGGGGTGTTGGCTGTTTAGGTAGGTGACAAAAGCATCCAAAGTGTCTTGTCCATGGGGCCAGATGGCAAACATCATCTACATAGCATAACCACACTTGTGACTTGTATGTAGCTGTGGTAAGTACTTTGTTTTCAAAGTGTTCCATGTAAAAATTTGCTAATGGGGGAGAGAGGGGGGAACCCATAGCAGTACCATTAATCTGTTTGTAGAATTTCCCCCCCATGTAAAACATCTTTGTTGATAAAAGTGTTTGTGGTGTTGTTAATACTGTGAAAAATAAGTCATGAATAACCATCAACACCTAAGCTTATCTGTTAGATGGGTGACTACCCTAACCAGATCATGGGGAAGAGATTTAGACAAAAAAAAAAGTTCAAAATAATGATGATTGGGGGAAATATGGTGCTGGTGCTGTGAGTGAGAAAAGATAGTAAATTATGCATATCACATGAACAGTAAAGCAGTGTAAATGAAGGTACGAGACTGACTTCATTCAACTTGCATTATGGATCTCACTTTGCCTGAATGAGCCTTGTTTGCCAAGTGTTTCTATAGAAATGGGGGAAATGCTGCAGCAGCGCTTCATTGTTTGAAGTGATATAGTTTAACAGTCCAACCAGAAAGAGGACATAAATTTGATATTTTGCAAATGATGATGCTGCAACTGCAGTTGAGCAGTTTCATTATCAACTGCACAAAGAGGGTGCCTGAACACAATAGTGTTGATGCAAGATGGAGCACTTCCCAACATAGAATGTGAAATTCAACAATTATTGTATATTTTCAAAAAGATACAGTGATCAGTCATTCAATTTCTATGAAATGGCTACTGCATTCACAGCCTTAATCCCTGTGACTTTTCGCTTTGCAGTTACCTGAAAAGCATGGTGTATCGGAGAAAATTTCTACACCTGGCAGATTTGAAAGACAAAATCTTCCGACAGATCATTTACATTCCGCTGTAGACAATGCTGCATGGCAGTATCAGCTATTGGTCTTGCACAAAGGCCAACACAATGAATGCCACCTCCACTGATCATCTGGATCACCTTGACAACTCCTTGCTATCACATAAAGCATGCTGGCTTTATGTTTTTTGTATATCACATTATTTTATGAAATAAGTGAAATAAACATCTAATAACTTCATTTGTTATTGACTCTGAATCACTTTACAATCACATACCAAGCAGTTCACATTAATGTAATGTTATCCCATTTACAGTGCCATATTTCCCTCAGTCAGTCAGTTTTGAACACCTTTTTTTTTCTAATTGTCAAAATCTCTTCCACATGATCTGGTTAAGATACCTAGCAAGTGTGAGGTATTTTCTACTGGTTCTCTCTTTCTCTCTCTACCTGAATAGGGATACTTTAATTTGAAATGGCCTGTGCACTGAGAGTTCATAACATTTCAACACACATGATCACTTAACAACTGAACTCAAATGCAAAGATCTAAAACAAAAATAAACTTATAGTAGCAATTTTGTTTAGATCTTCATATTTGCATTATTACAAAAAAATTAATTCTCCTCATTAAATATTTAAAAGGTATGTAAATTCATATTATTAACCATCTAGATAAAGCTTTATCTGTTAACAGTTAATGCCACAAAACACTTCAAAAAAGTCAATGCATATGATATATTGGTTACTCTCATTATAACTATGCAGACTACTCCAAGAAGTATAAGGACACAACAAGAAGGAGAGCCTTTTCTATATCACTCAATGCTTACGTATTTATTATATCTCTCCTAGTAAATATTCAGTGAAGATGCACTCACAACATCAAGGGTAACCCATTCCACATTTATTTATTTATTTATTCATATGTGGTTCCCCCATTCCTCAACCACCCCTTAGGACAAGTTGAGCCCTCCTAGAGAGGGATTAAGTATGTATTTTAGGACTGTAGATTCATGTGTGTTGACGGGATGGTTTTCCTGTGCTGGGAGATGAAAAACCTGAGTTTCTGGGTGAAAAAACCCTCTACTTCAATATGAGACCAGCTAACTCACTTTTAGACTAGATAAAGGTTCTTCATATCATGAACAGGAATTAAACCCAGGTCTTTCCGACCAAAGGGCTTCATCTATACCAACTGAGCTACAGAGGCTCACCCATTGCACATGCTCAATGCAGACCACAAAAAGAACTGGACCTTACATGCTTCCAAACGCTTCTGGAAGCATGTAAGCCTTCACTCAGCTTTCAGGAATGACTTTGGGTTCTTCCTCCACCCCGCCATGACCTGCAAACCTGTCACTTGTATCTATCTATACTGTAAGATCTTCTTACCAACTTGTATGTTTCTATTATATTTCCTCTCCACAAAACTTTGAAAATCATATGCTTGCAATCTGTCAATATTTCTTCAAGTTATCTTCCACTAGAAACAATCAAAAAGATCTCTCTCGCTCTCTCTCTTTCATTTCCATGTAACTCATGTGACTGTATCTGAGCACAACAGTCCAGATTTTGATCCATAGCCTTATCAAAGCCCTTACAAAGTGGTAGAATAACTTTCTTATTCCAACAAGTTAGGATTGATCCAAATTCCATTAATACGTAACTCTGAATGCAATATCCTCAAGTCCAAAATGCCTTACCCTACACTTGGCACTAACAAATTGACATCCATCCATTATCATTTGCCCAAAGAACCAGTCTGTTAATAATCACCCTGGAGAGATTCTGCATCAGCTATATATCCTTTCCCAACCAATTCTATATCATCAGCAAATAACTGAATATTAATTACCCTTTCGATCATCTCTAATATGATTAATATACAAGTTAAACAACAATGGCCAAAGTAAAGAATTCTGAGGTATCTCACTGATAACTCTACTTTTCTCAGAACCAGCACTTCTATGCAACACACTGATATTTGTCATTCAGACATGCTATTATCCATGTCACAAGTCTATTTTGCACTTTGCATTTGGATAACATGATCCCATGTGAAATCTTGTCAAATGCTTTAGCATGCATCAATTTTTTACATTAATGTGTACCAAAGGAATGGAGAGGTCATCTTTACCTATAGGAGTTGCCATAAGGCAACTCCTATAGGTAAAATAGGTAAATTACATATTCACAAGGAGATGTGTTTTGCATTATGGGAGATACTGAGATAGGAGTGATGGTAGCTTGGCCACCTTTGCTACGAGTTGCCTGGTGTTGTACTACCTTACCCCAGTCCTGAAGATATTTTCAGGTACAAACTTTGTTTGCTCACATTTGGATAAAGGATTAAACTAAATTTATTATAGTCTAACCAAGTGCAAAATAAACTTTCAGTGTTTTGTGTTATTTCCATTAAATTTATATAATGAGTGCAAGATAGCATTTAAACCTGCAAATACACTTTTTAAAAAGATATTTTGAAGAAAATGAATACAAGTAGTGTTGATAAGCAAGATCATTATCTCATCTCATCTTCCTTTTTCCCTCTTTTACCTTGCAGTGTCGAAGGTTTATTAATCATCGGACCTCAAACCATTCACAGGATAAGGTGGTCAGCCCTATATCCAGGTGTATCCTATGTCTGTAGTATTGAGTTCTCAAGGCCGGTTTACCTGCTTTGTGGGATGAAAAACCTCAGGATAAACTAGCACCAACAAACTGGAGGGGGGAACCCTACTGTCCATGCCCAAGACCGGCTAACTTAGCTATGGCTGAGGAAGATCTTTTAGCTCCTCACGTCACCGACAGGAATCGAATCTAGGACACTCCTTCCCCAGCCATATGGTTGCGAAGCACACAGCCACTAGGCACACGGATAAGATCATTATAAAAATTAATTATTGCATGTGCTTATTTTTTCATAGATGTTTCAATTTATAAACATATGCCATAAATGTTAAAAAACATGATTTAGAAGGGAAAAAAATGATGGACTGCTAATTTATATTTTATTTTTGATAATCTGTATGCTATTTTATATTAATTAAAAAAATTACAAATGTGTAAAATTGACCTTAATTAAAAATAAAAATTAACTAAATGAATTTTTTTTAAAATTTTCTTAATAGCAAACTACAGAAATAAGTCAACTGATACAAAACTACCAACACTGTTGGGGGTAATTAAATGAAATGTATATAAAGCAATATAATTAGCATTAATCTTGCATTAAATAATCAGTATTATGAAACCTTAAGTTAAAATTACAGATGCTCATCACTAGAAGGGTATTCCATTTATGTATTAACTTTATAATATTTCTATGGTTATGATACATGCCAGAAATAGTGCTTTTGTGTAAAGTACTTAAAGGATTTTTGTGAAGCTTTGTTATTTGTTCATCTTAAACCACTCGATTACACAAACAGTATTAGTTTTTTTTTTAACCAACTAAAGAACTGGAATTCTGCATTCATAAAAAATTATATGTGATTTCCTATGAACTTATATAAACACTTTAAATGATATTTGAGGGGAATTTTTGGTTTCTACTCTAGGTTGTTCCAACGCTTTCGAAAATTAAACAGAAACAATACATTTGAACACAACTTATTTCAACCCCAAACTAATTTGGAGTCCACAATGATACAGATATCTGTGAATGTCATACGTTTCGACTATAGCTAAGTTTCAGATTCATTAACACTTAGTTTACCCTTGGTATAAATGTATCACATATGAATCCTTTCATGGGTGGGATTTACATTAAAAAAAAAAAAAAACAATCAATGTCACAAATTTTATGTTAGAACGATCTTTCGAAATCGTTATGATGTCCTTAAGTCTATAAATTATTATTATTATTATAGTGTTTTTTGCATTTTTAATATTATAACTAAATCGACGTTTATGATATAGAGGCTCTGCTAATTATCTTGTTCTCACTATTAATACGAGGAAAAAATAGAAATAAATTACGATGACAAGGCATTCCAAATCAAAAAACAGATATTTCATCTGTAAATGTAACAGCAAATTAGAAGTTTATCGCTAACACAAAACATCTGCTGTCAACAAAATAATTTACACCGCAAGCATTTTTTACCAGAGTGGTATGAAAGGATGTTCGCAAAAGGACTTCACACCGTCATCGTAAACAATCAACAATAAAAGCATATTAAGTTACCTGATAGAAAGAGAGATGACATTTTCTGAGCTCTTGTGAACCTAGTTCAGGTTTGGAACTAGAACAATTCTGTAATGATCGTTAGTTTCCCAAAAACTATACACACCGTAAATGCTCTCACACCCGAAAAGAATTACCCATAATTTTCTTCAAAGAAGACAACCAAAGCAACAGAAGAACAAATATATGAATAGACATCGTTAGGCTTAGTCTAGTGACTAGCGCAGACGCTAAAAACGCCAGCCAACGTCTGGCAACTTCTCCCGACGGAAGGAGAGCGAGCTCCAACAGTTTGTTGCCTTTGCCTCTGGTTAATCATGTCCTGCAGTGCTGGCAGCGTGTCAACCCACCGACGACCTTCTCCGAGCAAGGACGACCTTGTTGTGTGAGGTCTGTTATGTTGCAAGGACTTGGCTCGACACTGGCGTTCATCCGTACTATAGCCTACCATTGAGTATGGGAAAAGGTTGTGTTTAAGGTAAACACGCACAATCAAATCTTATCGTATTTGCGGAAAGTGAAGAATCTAGTCAGCTGACTAAATGCTAGTACTTGTTATCGGTTGATGATGTAGTTTCTTAGAAACTATATTATTTTCAGAATCATATTCCTTATTTTTTTTATCTAACAGTTTTTCATATTTAGTTCCATGTGGGTATCATATATTATATTTCGAAATGTATTCGAAATAGCTTTTGAAGCTAGTATTATTTAAAATTATGATGGGGAAAATAAACTATTATAAGGTTTCCTACTTCCAATGTTTATACTGTATTCCCACTATTCCTAATTCCATAATAAAAATGGCTTCATTATCACACGGCTAATCGAGTTATTCTGGGATTTTAATTGCCAAATATCACAATACAGTATTCGATTTAACAGATGGCTCAGAGTTGCTCTAGACACTGTTTACTGATACGGTTCTTCCGTTGCAGGCCTGGTAATATAACTTAACATCTGCAAAGTTAACTAAACCTCTGGATGAAAATATTAGGTTTGATGATTTTAATCTCCTCATTTTAAGGCGCGCATTTCGCGGTTCGTAAAATGTAATTTTTTATAAATTCCTCGGTTGCTATGGAATGAAATTCGAAAAAATCGACGGCGCAAAGCGGTGTTGCTAATGAAACTTGACTCGTGAAACCTGGTTGCACTTTATTCCTATTAAGCTGTTCTAGGCCTTCAATAATCAGGGCAATGGTCTCACAATGGGCGCCGCAAATCATTTTCGACATTCACAAACATCTATACTACCTGCAGTAGTCGAACCCACGGACAATTTGTTGGAGAGTAGAAGCGAGTGACATTCTTATTATCACACAACAATTGAACCTTTGACAGCTTTTGGCAATATATACAGTAGACAATTTACTTTGCTAATTTTATCATTAAAATGGTTCAAAAAAGATTCTACAAAGCTTTACTAGTGATCCTATCAGAAGGGTCAAATACCATATTTCATTAATTTTTATCAAGTCTCGGAAGAATTATCATCAATTCCAAACGTTTTACCAATAAGAACAAACCAATTAAAAAAAAAAAAAAAAAACGATTTTAAATTGTCATGCCAATATAAAATGGAAACCTACGGACTATTGGTTGAAAGGAAAAGATTTTTTTTTTTTTTTTTTAATCAGACTCAAACTGCAGTCTGGATGGTTAAGTGATTTGCTTATCCACTCTCTGATCAGCAGGCTGTGAGTTCAAATCCTACCTTAATCATGGATGCTTGTGAATGTTTTTAGGCAGCAAATATCAAGATGTACGCTAAAATTTATTAATCCAGCTCAGTTTGGGGTTCCTGGACTTCTTATAGCAACAGAATGCTCCTCTGGCCATCTAATTCTCTTGATTTGAATTCTATCGAACATTTGTCGGATCATGTGAAGCACATCATCCGCCAGTGCCTCGCTCGGTCGCTGACGTCCGGAAGATTATTCTCTACTAGTTGGTCGACAATACCTGAGGATACCTTCTGTGGTCTATGGAGTCAATGATAAGACGGGTGCAAGCCGTTATCTCAGCCAAATGATGTCCAACACGCTACTAGGTAGATGACCATAATGTTTTTAAGTTGTGTGTGTGTGTGTATGTATGTGTTGAGTACGTTTTGAGAAAGTAAGTTAGCCGCAATTTAGAAACAGTTACTTGGATAAATTGGCTAAAATTATTTTTTGATGTTGCAGTTACCGTTTAATTCTGAGAATCATTAACATCATAAGAAACGATCATATGTGATTGGGTAAGATGATTTGTAATAGATGGACACAAATTGAACAAACAGGTTAAAACAACAGTTAATGAACAGAAGAATGTCGGTTAGGGAATTTAAGTTTGAAATAATAATGGCAACTCGTGAAGTTCAAAATGGATGCAGATCTGATTTTTTTTTTTTTTCCCTTTTTGTGTGACTCCTGACCCATGAAGTGTTGTGAACCTATAGTACATTAGCACCGTGGGTGAGCTAGGAATTTGTCTATTTTTATTCATTTTATATACATATATTTTTGTATTTTTTTAAATAATCCAAAAATCGTGCCCAGCTGACGAAACATGGAACTTTTTCAAGTCATTTCGGGCCTTTAATAAGAATGGGAGATGTATTTCATCTCCCATCTGAAGACATGCACAAGCATCCATGCCTACTACGAGATTGTTGGACTCTGCAGCCTGCTCAGGTTGGAAAGTGGATACGCTAATCCCTCGGCCAGCAATGAAAAGAAGCTTCACTTATAGGAAGAAGTTATGGTACTGGATTATATATAAACCTCTCTAGTTAGGCTAATATTGTATTACAACTTGCAACTTTACTCACTCAGACAGTGGTGTAGCTAGAGCTTTTGCTGCCCAGGGTGATTCCTGAGTTTGCCGCCCCTCTCAATACACATCAAAAAATACTACAAAAAGTCAAAACAGCGTATAGGGAGATAAATTAAAACACTATGTTTATTTTTGAAGTAAAACTTTAATTCCAACATTCTAAAATGTTATTTATCTTGCTTTTCTGTTCACAAAATCGATGACATTGTCGAAGTCTATTTCATCACTCAGCTGCTGTTCTATAAACAGCATGGCAAGATTTCTTAAATGCAAAGTGCCGCCCGGGGAGTACAGCCCCCTCCGCCTTCCCCTAGCTACGCCACTGCACTCAGATTTTTAATGAATGACAAGAGAAAGAACAGAAGATATTGAGAAAAGATTCATGCAGAATAAACTGCATCATATTTTGGTTTTTTATGTTCAGGTTTATTATGAGGTTTACAGATAGAATGACCTTCAGCAATATAAGTTAGTTCACATATTTTGCATAAATAGGATAGATAAGCTGAAAGTTACCTTGGCTGAACCATACTCTACTATAGGACGTAATAAAAGAGTAGCGAAGAAGGGGATTTAAAACAAATACAAGGAGTTGCCTTGTAAACAGATAGAATGACCTTCAGCAACTGTTACAGAAGCGATGAATTTCGGTGGCTTTAAGAAAGAATTAGATAATTATTCCCCCCCCCCCCCCGCTAGAGATGGATGATGTGTTAATTAAAAAAATTAACTGATATAGCTATGTAATTTAACATGCTTGAATATGTTGATATTGTTTTTTGTATAAAACAATAAATGTAAAAACTAAAAAAAAAAACTAAAAATATATTTTTAAAAAAAAAATAAATAAAACTTTAAAATAAATAAAAATTTTGTATAAAACTATAAATGTATAAAATTTTGTATAAAACTCAGTATCGAGTTAGTCTGTCTGGAGTTACCAGGGTCGTGTTCCTCTGGTTGCATTTTTTTTCCCTTCCCTTTACATGGCAGAAAATAGCAATTGAGTGATTTGTGAGGTTCATGCCGATGGACATGTCACCTGAATAACAATAATGATAATAATGATATAATATCAAAAAATTATCAAACGCAATTAAACGATGCGCTCTGTGAAGTAGAGACATTTTCCATTACCATTAACTACATTTTGGTCAGATTTTTTCAAATTCTTAGGAGACTTTAAGCAATATAAAAGTATATTCTAATGGTAGCAATGCAATATTTCCTCACAGGCATCGGTGAAGAATTTTCTTCACCGATGCCTGTGAAGTATTTTCAAATTGGATCGAAATCGGTTCAGTGATGAAGCTTCTAGAAATTGCGAAATTGCTTTACTGTGACGCGAGAAAAAAAACAACAAAAAGTATTTTTATTAAAACGGGGAAATAAGAGGAAATATAAAATAAGTATTAAATATTTTCAACAGCGTTATTTATTAATACAAGAGGAGCAAGTAAACTGTAAGTAATACAAACCAGAATGGTTAAAATGAATGAATTAATAATTACACCGTTTTTATAATTTAATGAGAAATGTGGGCTTGTTTACTTTTGCACAATACGGGGGGGGGAAATCGCAGACAAGCACACACCTGTAATTCTTGATCAAAAAAAAGAAGTCGCTCCCCCCGTTTCTTACTTTTAATGTTGGCCAATTGGGAAAATCCCAGTTCGCACAAGTAGGCTGTTGAAAAAATGTAGTAGTATAGATAGGGCATCTTCTGATAATACTAAGAACTTTTTTTTTTTTTTCTTTTTTGCCAAATTCCTTGAGCCTGTATACTGGGGCACATTTGCCTATTTATACGATTTGTATGAAAACTTTCGCCAGACTAATATCGAAATATTTATGTAACACTGCTATAGTTTGCTGCAAATGCTGAACTAAAGTTGCCACCAACCGACAAACAGCAATTGGACAATGATTACGTCATCAAGTATCGAGGACTGTACTGTAGTCAATGTTGTGTAAATGTAAAATACTATAAACTTACGGTTAATTACACGAAAGTCCAGTAAAGAATACGGGTATGCCGAGACAGAAATTTGCATTATCAAGTTTGTCGCAGTCTGAAAAAAAGTTTCAGAACCATTGTTCTAGAGGTGTACGTGGGGATGAAGAACAAGGGTGATTATTTTAATGCTTTTAAAATGCTTTAGTTGTTTCAAATTACTGGATGTGGCACATCAAACACCTGTTGATGGAAATGAATATTGGGTGCGAGCCATACTAGTGCGGTTAACAAGTACGTGGACCAGTTGTCATGTTGAAGGGAAGAAATGATCCCAAATACCTGACTCATATTATCAAAAACTGGTGGTATGACTAGAAGAACGACAAGTGAGATCAGGACCAAAGGAGGAACCACCCGCTATTCAGCTAGCGTGTATAGCAACTAATTAAGCAGTTAGTTGCAAAACAGTACCAAGAATTCGTGATGTAATTTATTTCACTCGTGGAAGAAATCGAAAAGAACTGCTCATTTCAACAGGGGGAGCCACAGCCAGTGTCTAAGCAATATCATTATCGTGGTGAGGGAATTATTTAGTAAAGATGCCTTCAAGCAGTTTCTCATGTTTGTTTTCGTTTAGCACCTCAAACTGTACTCTCAAAGAGTAGGATTTATGGATTCCCATATATATATATATATATGTGTGTGTGTGTGTGTAAATATATATATATATATATTTACACACACACACATATATATATGGGAAACCATAGTTTTACATTCCATCTTATTAAAGAATATTAAAAATCAAGTTTACATAAGAATAACTTGGATTTTTCTTGACAATATATAGCTGATAAACAATGGCATATAGAGTAAGTTTTTTTCATGTAATGTTCTGTACATGTTTACATCATGACTAGCTAATTTAATATCCTTCTACGGCTGCACAACAGCGCTCTATGATCACCATGTCATCACATATTTTTTGACATCTGCAAGAAAAGTCCGTTGAAATTATGTATCATTTCGCAATATGCTAGCTAACTCATGATGCGAGAACTGCACTGTGAAATGAGTTAGGGGATAATATTTTATACATTTCGACATCTGCGTGATATTCTTGTGATTGAAATAGCTTTTAAATGTGTCTTTCAACCATTTCAAAAACATGTTTCAAAACTTATTTTTTGAAATCCTGTGAAAAGCACATTAAAATCATGTTGTCGGCTTTGTTGGTCGAGTGTACCTACCAACCATCAAACGGCAGTGGATTGGAATCCCACTGTAGCTTTAAATCTTCAAGTGAGACACGATTTGCAATGTCCAGTATGAAACCATCACTGCTTATTACAGGCCTCAAGCTGCTTAGAAAAAAGAAGAAGAACAAAACATCTGGCCTCTGGAGCAAGGTTCTTGATTTTTCTAATTCGTAGCAGTCTACCCACAATATTATTAATATACTGTATCTTTACAGCCTTTCATGGGTGGAATGTACATTAAAAAATCTCTTGACCTCTCTAAGGTCGATACTCCTTAGAGAAGTCAGTAAGGATTAAAAATATCTAATTCTTTAAGAACTTTAAACGGTTTATCGTAGGGAGAGCAGTCCTTGAGTATGAAGCCACTAAATTATAGCCACCATGCTTGGCCAAAACCGTAGAGAAATTGGCCACGTGTGCAAGAACGTGATAGTAAAATTTCTATTCGTCAGAAGTTGGTATGACACTAACTGTAGTTATTTCAACGTATGTCTTCTGTCATTCTTCACAAAATTGTGCACTTCAGCCAACGATTCTTCGTTTTTAACAGCTGATGGACGTCCATAATAATCCCCACACTGACAAGATATTCGGTCATCTTCAAAATAGTCGAACTCCTTAGAAATAACTTGACGAAGTGGAACGTAAGCTATGATAACTGAATAAAACTTAATGCGGATTGAACTTACATAGTTTTTTTTTATTTTAGTAAGCATACAATTCCGCCCCCCCCCCCCCTGCATCGGTAATAATTACTCGAGTAACTATCATAAAGAAAATATAGAGAATGCAGAGAATTTTTAAAAATACGATTTCTAAAGAACTCTGTATCTGCTCCGTCCGAGAATGAGCAGTTAAACCGCTTTTAAATTACATAATACACTATTCTGTTGCAAAACGTACGCTGACACGAGGTTTCACAAATTTTATTTTCATAAAGAACAGGACATTGCGCGCCCTTTGGTCACGATTACAGTGTCGCTCTCCTGGTCAGACTTACTAATACAGATAGCATTTTGATTTCGTCCACTACGATGGCACTCGGTTCCTACAGTGAAGTTGAATGTTGGTCTCAACCCAAGATGTAACTGTTTCCGTAGGTTTCTCTTTAGGGCTCAGATGAAAATTATGCTGGCCAGTCTAACTTTTGGTTTTAGTAACCTACTGATGTCCGACAGAAGAAAAGCACAACTCTCCCAGATGAAAAAAAAAACAGCTAATATTATTGTGCTACTATTCAACTGAGTCGTTTTCACAGAACTACAAAGCATAGAAGTGTTTAATGTGTATGGCGGTTTCTTTGCACACGAATCAGTGATTCGGTGGTCTTGGATTTGCCTAAATTCTGCTTGTAAACAGAATTTAGGCAAATCCATCAGGTTAATCCACCTAGTGATATATGTATCAAACGGGTATGTTCATAAAAGTGATTTAAGAATTCGCTCAGTGGTTTTATGATAATCTGTCGCGAGTTCCAAAAGAAACTGGACATAATGCGCTTTGAACGTCTATGGAATGCTTGACAAATTCTCAAGAAACGACTGAGCGAGATCGTAAATCATTTTTACGAAATCCGAAGAGTACAACTACCAAAGCAAGTTCGGAGATGGGCAGTCCTCTGTCCACAGTTCACAAGGTGCTTCAAATAAATCGACAGTACACGCCCTATAAGTTTCATAACGTATAGCATATCACTGAAACTGACAGACAAGCCTTTTCATTGGGTGATTATCTGGAAAAAGAGGGCAATTTCTTCAACATAATCTATAAAAGGGAATGTAAAGAGCACAGTTGTCGAATTCTTATATCTTTTTGGATATCAATTTTGTGAACAGACAGTTGAATGGAAAATGACCACTTTCATGTCCACTTCTTGACTTCACGCACGCACGCACGCACGCGCGCACACACACGCACACACACACACACACACACACACATTTTATTTTTCAATAAAGAGATAAAATACACACAAAAAGGACTTTACTGAAAAAGTTAGCAGACACATTTTACAATGAAAAATATTATTCGCAATATTTGTTTACCACTTTATCGTAATATTTTCACTAAATATTTGAATTTGGCATATTAAAATCTTTTGTGCAAAATGCAAATATTTTGCACAGACTGCCAGAAGAAAGACCATTATGAATTCAGTTCTAGTGGTCGAATAGAAGAACTTTTTCTGGGCCTTTTTTCAGTATCTTCCAGAATTATTCGATCTTTGGTACAAAGCATAACTTCTCTTGTTTGTATCCGGTCTTCAAATCAATGGTAACCAGGAACAAATGTCAGTAAAAATTAAGGAGGATATCAACCCTGCAAATTTTAGTGTTAGGGCTAAAAGTTCATCCTACTTCCTTTAGGAAATATATGGTGTCAGATGATTTTTCTTCAAATGAAAACCAGTTAAAATTATTATATTAAACATTTACGGTTACACACTGCTGAAAAGGGAAACAAGTATTTCATATCTTCTACAAATCGATGCTGTAGATCGTTGTGGCCTAAGATAAATACTGCACTGGGTGTCCGAATAAGTTTTGCAACATAGTGTATATACGTAGGTCATTAGTTACAACGCAGACACAAGACACCACACCACTTTTCTCGAATCCCATGTGGCTCAATCATCTTCTTCCCTCACTGATTCGTGCTCCATCGTGCGCATTTCTTCAAACCATGAGCTGACACCATTGAAAACATATCTTGAATACACAACAAACCGCAAGTGCACGTTTCGATGTAAAAGTTAACCTCAGCTGAGTTATTATCGACTATGATAATACGCCTTAATGTAAAAATCCACCACTTTCACACTCAACTGGATAAAATAAAGAAAGAAAATAAAGGTGACCCTGTTCGTTTCACTTCAGCTCCAAAAAATGACTCTCCATGGATGCTTAGAGTGACGACCCCCCCTCTAATTGTATTGTGCGCACAGTTGACCCTCTTAATTAGGATGGTTTAGAAACGAGTGTCAATTTTCATGTAAATAATGTACTGTTGGGAAGATTTTTTTTATGGCGTCTTTTTCCCTGAACAAAAACGAAAGCAGTTTATATGTTAGCTATGGACGATAACTGTCTTGTCGTACTGGTAGGGAGGGGGGGGGGGGGGACAGAGCTGGCTGAAGTTGGACTTCGAATATTTTCACGTGAAACATAGCCCATTTGATTTTCAACGCATTCATACAGCATTGCTGTTGAAAGTAACAGTGGAGGAAATAAGAATGCTTGTTTCAGTTTTAACGTTAACTGATATGAAATCTAGATAGAGAAATCAAAAAGAAGAAAATTGAAATCATTTGCTCTTCATGACGTCATATATGATATTAATTTTTTAATTTTATGATATCAAAAAAAAAAAAATCTAGTAGTATTTGACATTCCAAAATGGGATACAAGTTGCGTTTCTTACCAACCATTTGAATCATGATGAACGTATTTTTTTATATATTTTCAAACTACTAACCAATAAGATATAGAGTACTCCTGGACTTCCTACCCTTTCACTACTGTAGGGCGTCTTTAATCTTGCAGTTCTTTGCCTTTTTACACGCACTTCGAAAGATACGTATAGAAAAGGTTAAGTGATGACTGTAATGTGTGTGTGTGTGTGTGTGTGTGTGTGTGTGTGTGTGTGTGTGTGTGTGTGTGTGTGTGTGTGTGTGTGTGTGTGTGTGTGTGTGTGTGTGTGCGTGCGTGCGTGTGTGTGTGTGTGGAGGGAAGTTCTCTCTATACCAGAGCAGTTGAAGCACTTCCAAAAATGCTTCAATTTCACAGACATACAGAATCTCCGCCCCTACACACAAAAACTGTATAAAGAGAAGAAAGCATATAAACACCATTCCACATCTAAATTCAAATTCATCGAATCAAAGTCTGAATTCAACTTCTGTTTTTCTTATTTTATCCTTTTCATCTATTCTTCTACGCAGTATTTCCTTTTCGATATTCCCAACAGTTATAATCAACAGTTATTAATTAGTCAAATGGTAATAAGCTGAAGTTCCAACATCAGCGAGTCTAATGCCTTAACAAATTGCATCTTGATTTTATATGAAGTTATGGCAACAATACTTTATTTGGAACACTAAACGTTAATGGAGAAGTTTTTTTAGGGTGGGATGGAATGAAGACTCTCTCTCACCGACCAACCACTGTTTTTTTAACCCACTAATGATTAACTGTTTATGGATCACGCCGTTCCACTTACAAAAAGGTGAAAAAAAATCACATCTTTGTGATTTTTTTAACTTGATTGCTGTCAAATCAACCATTCGTGTTCTTTATATTTCACTTTATCACGATTTTAGAGTAGAGAAAAAGCGAAAATTTTCATTTGGTAGTAGAGCACATTTGAAGCATCTCTTAGATAGGTCACATATTTCTCCACTTCAAACTGTCACAGTTGCAAGAATCGTGCAATGTACCAGGAAAATGGAGTCCCTGGAGCAAGCAGGTTCTTATTTTTGTGTCCCGATACTAGAATCTAACCTATATAAAATCCTTCTTTAAACATAAATCCCTTACCAGCCAACGTTTTAATTGGAAGCTGTTGTGTTTCACTCTCAGGCTGATAGCATCCCTTTCATCGCTTGATGAAACAATTGTATTAGACAATTCTGGTGTTGCTGGTAAGGCAGACAAGGCTCATGAGCCACATACCATATGGTAGAGAAAAGTTACATAAATAATGCACTTTTTTCCCCCCTAGTGGCCGTTGATTAGCAAAAATATCAATCTTCTATATGGTTTTTTGGTTCAATTCCTTTCAGAAAAATTAGCTTTAGTCTTTCCTGAATTTTTCAGTACTTTATGTGGAAGTCATGGTTTATCTTGATCCAAGTATCATTTGAAAGTATGCACAATTTGCATTTGGGACTAATTATGTAATATTTTCTCTCCTATTTTTCAGTAAGACATTATCACAGTAAAATGCGCTGCAACCAAATATGTTCTTCTTGCAGAGGTCTTGATGATAATAATGCAGAAATAAAAATTAACCAGGAACAAAGATGGTGTGCTCAAACATAAAATAGCACTTGACACATCCCAGTGATGTTTAGAATATTTACGCTAGCTACTTCCCCAAATATGTGGTTTTCAACTTTGTGACTACAAAAAATATAACAAAGTATAAATGATTACAAAAAGCGAATTAAACATTATTTTAACGATTTTGTTTGAATATATTAAAACGCCTACGTAGGAATCAGTACGTGAAATGCAAAAACACGTGACCTTGTGTAATTGAAGTGTTCCCATCCCTTAACAGCATTTCAATCTTTGATTTAACAGGGAAATTACAACACTTGCGTACAACATCCGACAATAAGGCACCAAAGGCAACGCATAAATGTCTGTAATAATTTAATAAAAAATACTTGTAACCATAACGGTCAAGTTCGAAACGGTCCCATTGTAGCTTGTATGAATATCAAAACACTTTCGAATCTCCACCCCACCCATGAAAATATTTTTTGTTACGTAATTAAAATGCCTGACATGAATTCAAAGGTCTGATTCAGAATAAATATAAATGCCTTTTGGTAGTGGATGATTTTCATCGCCCAGCGTGAGACAATCCGAAAAAAAATGGCGTCCATTTTTTATGATAATTCCATCCACCTGTAGGACAATTATTAGTAGTACCTGAAGCGTATTGAGGGTTGAATAATCCTAGTTCAACAGACTAAACATGATAGTTTTCAAGGTCAATTCATGCCTCGTATAAACTGACTTGAAAAATACATAAAGGATAATTTCTTAATTTTGTGTTTAGTTTTAGGTTAGAATTACAACAGAAACAACTAGGACTATAAGGTCATATATTTGTTGTTTAATTGTTCTGGCCCATTTACCTGTTTTTGGAATAAAAAGCCCCGAATTTTTAAGAGAAAATGTTTGCCACCAGTGTACAAAACCGGCACTTATCTTCACTTGAAAAACGTGGGTTCAAGTGAATTTCTTAATTTTGCGAGAAAGATAGTGGTGAGACTAGTTCGAAGGATATGACGAGTGTTCCGAAAATACGATTATTCGCCCCTAAAATTCTTTCCTTCAGTTTTATTTTTGCACAAGTTTTCTTAATATCCAAACGGTGTGTGTGTGTGTGTGTGTGTGTGTGTGTGTGTGTGTGTGTGTGTGTGTGAGAGAGAGAGAGAGAGAGAGAGAGAGAGAGAAATAGTATCGTTTGCATGCGGAAGAAAAGGTACTCTTTACCTTTCCTTCCCACAAAGATTGTGATTCTTCCTACATTCACATGCATTAATGAGAAGTCACATGAATATTATCCAGAGTTCTGACTTGGAAGGCAGTTTTTTTTTTTTTAATTAGGGGGGGGGGGGATTTGGAATTATGACCGAAGCTACTAACGATATAAGGCCGGCGCATTATATTTGTGTGTTCTTCTGGCCGGTTTGTCTGTTCTGCGAGATGAAAAAAAAACCCGAGTTTCCATGAGAAGAAAAATCTTCGACATCCATATGAGATGGCAAGTTCACTTTCAGAGGAGAAAACTCTTATAAGGTTCTTCGCATCCTTGAGAGAATTCGAACCTGTCTTTCCAATCAAAGGGCACCGTTGATATCCATTTTTAAGTAAAGTCTTCAGAATATCTCCAAATTTTAGGACTGAGGCGTCTCTAAATTCAGGTTCTATCTCCACCACGTGATCCGCGCTCCCTTACGGTGTCGCTCAAGCCAATTTGTGTATATGATTGTTTATTTTATTTAGCGTATGATGATACAACGGCCGTGAGACTCTTTTTACAGGGAAGTACGGCACCGTCTTAATCCCCCTAATTTTATCCGGGCTCGGGACCGGCACAGCTGATGAATCAGGCCTATAGCTGGATCATAGGTATTCCTGACTGTAATCCGTGTGTGTGTGTGTGTGTGTGTGTGTGTGTGTGTGTGTGTGTGTGTGTGTGTGTGTGTGTGTGTGTGTGTGTGTGTGTGTGTGTTCACGGAGCCAGTTTTCCTGTTCTGGGGGACGAAAAACCCGAGTTTATCGGGTGAAAAAAAACCCTACCTCCGTATGAGACCGGCTACACCTTTCGTCGAAAGAGACCAGATAAAGATTCCTCACGTCACTGACGGGAATCGAACCCAGGTCTTTCCAACCAAAGGGTTCGATTCCCGGACCCTTTGGTCGGAAGGTTGTGTGTCAGTATAGACGTAGCTCAGTCTATACTGACTGAGCTAAGGAAGTTCTTGTTTATATGATGAATAATAATAATAACCTTTTTCAACCTGATAGTACGTTCCCCCTCTTGTCAGCTCGGAAGCAATATATCTCCCCCACCTCGCGCATCAGTCAATCAATCATCGATCAACCAATCCTCACATCACCGATGAGGATCAAACGTAGGTCTTTTCTTTTCTACTCAAAGGCCTCATGACAACGTCATTCACTCATGTGGCTGAATTAATTAATTTTTTTTTTTATATGTGAATCCATCCCAAGAAAAGCTGGAAAACTACATTAAATAATTACTATAGGTGGACTAGGGGTAAGCTCTTCGGAAATCCTACTCTAGAGACCAAAGATGGAACTTTTCTCAAGTCATATCAGACCTCCAAAAAGCACGGTGCTGGTCTCTCACTAGAAGTTGAAATTCATCTATAAATTGAAAGGTCACGTTAGGATAAATCTACAGTTGCAAGCTGGGATGTGGAGACGTTATCTATTTCATTTTTCATTTTCATCGTTATTTCATTTATTTCATATATTTCATTTTCATCGTTATAACATATCAGACCTCCAAAAAGCACGGTGCTGGTCTCTCACTAGAAGTTGAAATTCATCTATAAATTGAAAGGTCACGTTAGGATAAATCTACAGTTGCAAGCTGGGATGTGGAGACGTTATCTACTCGGCAGATAGAATAAATAAATAAATCACCAAATTTTGTTCTTATAACTAACTGATTTTTCTCTTATAACCATCACTATGTTTGTCGTGACTGCTAATAAACATGCTGGTGGGATATAAAATTTTTACTGCTTATTTTGTAACAGTTGCTAATTATAATAGTATTTTTTCCCCAATATAATCCAATTTTGTATATATTTTTTTTCACGCTGAAATTTAAATGTTAAACTGTTATATGAGGTTGGAAACTACGCACTTGAATAATAAATTCTGACCAAATAAAATATCACACGATGCAATTTTAACTGAAAAACCTGCTTATAAAATTGTTGACGAATTTTAAGATAATTAGTGCTAAAAGTTGTATAAAATTTTTTTTAAAAATCGCTCATTTAATGCAAATGAAAGCCTATCAAAGCAAATTGCGACGCATCATTGGCAAATGCGTTTCTCAACATGCACTAGTATTACTCTGTCCAGATCTTGAATAAATTTGGTTGGATTTTGACAAAAAATGTGTCCAACTATTTATTTTTGGTTTATATTGAATGCCATTCAACACACACACACACACACACACACACACACACACACACACACACACACACACACACACACACACACACACACACACACACACACACACACACACACACACACACACACACACACACACACACACACACACACACACACACACACACACACACACACACACACACACACACACACACACACACACACACACACACACACACACACACACACACACACACACACACACACACACACACACACACACACACACACACACACACACACACACACACACACACACACACACACACACACACACACACACACACACACACACACACACACACACACACACACACACACACACACACACACACACACACACACACACACACACACACACACACACACACACACACACACACACACACACACACACACACACACACACACACACACACACACACACACACACACACACACACACACACACACACACACACACACACACACACACACACACACACACACACACACACACACACACACACACACACACACACACACACACACACACACACACACACACACACACACACACACACACACACACACACACACACACACACACACACACACACACACACACACACACACACACACACACACACACACACACACACACACACACACACACACACACACACACACACACACACACACACACACACACACACACACACACACACACACACACACACACACACACACACACACACACACACACACACACACACACACACACACACACACACACACACACACACACACACACACACACACACACACACACACACACACACACACACACACACACACACACACACACACACACACACACACACACACACACACACACACACACACACACACACACACACACACACACACACACACACACACACACACACACACACACACACACACACACACACACACACACACACACACACACACACACACACACACACACACACACACACACACACACACACACACACACACACACACACACACACACACACACACACACACACACACACACACACACACACACACACACACACACACACACACACACACACACACACACACACACACACACACACACACACACACACACACACACACACACACACACACACACACACACACACACACACACACACACACACACACACACACACACACACACACACACACACACACACACACACACACACACACACACACACACACACACACACACACACACACACACACACACACACACACACACACACACACACACACACACACACACACACACACACACACACACACACACACACACACACACACACACACACACACACACACACACACACCCTTTACCACAGTCAGTATTCCAAAATCGGTAACTCTGACACCTGCAAAAAGGATTATCCTGTTACAGCAAAAGATGAAAAGTTTTCGAACAGGCACATTGCTATACCTATACTATCCTTAAGTTAATGAGCGTTCTCATCATTGGATCACTAGTATCGCCTTCTCTCCCACGCTGTTTGCTGTACACTGATGGATTTCCTCTGTGCAAGTGTTTTTATTCCCAGCTGATGCATATTATCTGGTTTCAGCACATTATGTGTGCACGCATTAGTCACAGGATGCTGTTGCTAATGCAGAAAAATTAAATAACTATTTCGAAATAGCTGATAGCAATGTGAGTCTGGAAATTTTGATGAATTTTTTCATCATATTAAAAGAATAAAAAAATCTTTCTTCACTAGCGAAAAAATCAAAAACGTGTAACTATGCGTAGAAAGAGTGTTTATTCTTACTACTTTAACTATTTATTAACATTTTATTAGTAGTCCAGTTATACTGTTAATTAACTAATGTTGATACGCAGGGACGAATGCTGGTCTTGAAATTCATGCTTGTTCTTGTTACCATTCAGGGAGTCAGAGGTGTGATTGAAGTCTGATTAGTGGAATAATGAATTACTGACCATTTAAAACTATATATTTAGAAATTTATGTACATTTAATCATACGAATACAACATTTATTTTACAAATGATATTCTATCTTTTTCAATTTAGCTACTTGAATACAAATTCTACCCTACGGTTCTTCTTTATGAACTGGTCAATAACATCGTCATAAAAAGTTGGTTGTAACTTAATTTTCCCACGCAACACGCACACTTGTAAAGGCTGGCTGAAGCTCACTGGCTAGAGCTACGTTGACAGCGTATGGCCTGTGTTTAAGACGACGTGAAGGGAGCGGAAATGGCTATGCGCTCGCATGAAATCACAGTTCTGTAGCGAGGACCTGGAAGCTCTGACAACCGAGCAAGCCAAGGCAGCTTTGACTAGACGAGCAAGCATCGGCCTTCGATACACAATGCAAAGCTCAATTATTGCCGCGCAAGCTCAAGACGTCTTCTGTCTACAAAAATAAAAGCCTAAGTGGAATGCTTATAAATGCATGCATTTATTAACAAATAAATAGTACTTCTTTCTCAAGTAATGAGCTTGCGCAGCAGGCATAGCAAGCATGGAGAATTCGCTCCTGTTGATACGATACGAAGAGTATCTATAAAGTTCTTCACGTTTCTAAGCAGAAACCAGGACACTCCAATATCCTAGTGGTAAATTCACATGGTACTGTTATAGTGCGAAGACTGCAAATAGTGCAAGTGAACTGCAGGACATTGTACTCTTTGAGTGGAAAAGATCTGAGTTCGATTCTCATAATGACGAGAGCAATCTTTATATAATACATGGTATTTAAAAAAATCGGCAATTTTGAGGCAAATCAGCCAGAGAACATACGCAATTCACATAAAACTATAACTGTGAGCGGCAGATGGCGTTGTGCGTAGATGGTAGATAGTGCCGTTGGGTATAAATGGAGGACTAAGTAGTAGAGATAGTGGGCTATGTAGAGTGGGAGATATCCTCCCGCGATGGGTCCTAGACTCCTTGGAGGTATCAAATAATAATAATAATAATAAATTATTATTATTATTTTATTTATTATTTATATATTATTTTTTATTTATTTATTTTTGAGACTTCCAACAGCACGTTTAATACCGTAGGCTAAAGGTTTGATAATACGGAATCTAGCTCTACAGAGACCAAAGGTAGTATTTTTTCAAGTCGCTTCGACCACGCAGTACGCTTGGCTGAATATATCAATATTTTCTTCAGACTTTGCTCTTGTTTTCTCTTTTGCTTTTCATCAATAGTATTTGTATATATGAGTGTGAAGTTCACATTTAAGAAGTGTGTATGAGGTCTGTTTAACCTACATGCATTTATAATGTTATACAACATGATAAATAGGGATTCTTTACCAAAGAATTCGATTCTCAACGACTGTTTAATAAAGAAATGATTATGATGTTGCTACGGTACTTTCTGGATAAAATTTTCTTTCATACAAGAAGGATGATGGCGATGAGAGGAGACAGAAATATTCTGCCCATCCTTCAGGCTCTCAGACGTCTTCATATGGCTTCACAGATAGCAGCGGAGACCCATTTCTTCCAAAGATAGGCGGCATTCAACCCGGAATCGGACGATAAGGTCAGCAGGCCTATGACAGATTAAAGCGTCAGTCATCGCTACTTGTCAGTGCAAGATCTGCGTTCACGCTACATGTACTTGATAACCGCCATTGTCAATAAGTGTGAAAACAATGTAAGATTAACAGTCGTCCGAGCATTCATTTTTCCTGAAGCACAAACCTGCCAGCCATAAATGGAAAGGTCGTAACCATGTTAATTGATGCGATTCGTCTGCTTACAGCCTTATGCAAGATTAATAACATCACGTGTATAAAGCAGCACGCGAAGGACGCAACATTCAAACGATAGTATTTCAAAAATGAAACAGACACTTTTAGCAGGATATGACGCAGCGATTTTCAACAACTGTTTAGTAAAGCAAGTGACAATTTCCAGTGACCATTGTAATTTGGTGGTACTAGCAATCCTGATTAATAATATTTAAAAAAATTATCTGGTTCTTTTTTGTTAACTTCGTGGTATGTAATTCATTACTTGGCAAAGCTAATAATTACATCAGGTGTCTGTATCATGACACAAAGATTACAGTATACAACTTTAATAGGCCGCTAGCCCACTAACACAATAACTGTTGACACGATGAGAAAGAGAGAAGAGATGGGACGGGTGTCAGTGGTAAATTTCACTTGCGTGCTCTTCCCATGTGGTACACCAATTACGAGAAGTGAAAACGTGATGTCAAAAGATCAATTTCTATGAATATCTTGTCCGCAGGTACCTAGTTTCCTGCACTCGTCGATGTGCCACAAACCTATTGTCCTTTGACACGAAAGGGTTGGTCTCGTGCTAGAAGTATTCTGGCCTGGCTAAATAAGAAGTTGGCAACATTATGGGAAGCAGGTGACCTGAAAGAAGTGAACTTAAAATAAAAGAATTATGACCTGAATATCGAAATGTTCATCTCGCCTTTCGTACAGGTGTGTACGTTGCATGTGTTTGAGAATTACACTATAGGATGTGTATTTTTCGTTAACGCTAAGCAAAATGGGTTAAGTAGCAATGAACACTATCAAATTTCAATTAACGACTAATTTCTAAGCAATGTCAGGAGGAGCAAATTTTCACTTTAAGACGAACCGTTTAGAAATCACTGGAACATAACAAAGATCTGAATATGAGTTTCGTAGATCTGGAAGCGACATATGACATGGTACGAAAAGAAAAAGTTGTTCAAAACACTACAATTCTATTGTGTAAATAGTATATGATATTAACAATACAGTCTATTGAGTTGTACGACAGCAGTTAGAACTAAAGAATAAGAAAGATCGTCAACACGGTTTGATGTTAAGTCAGGTATGAGACAAAGGCGCACATTATTTCCATTGTTATTCATCAGGCTTAATGATAAAGCGAGAGATATTCAACTCAGCTGTTTACGTTATGAAGATAGTAAAATTATGTAAAATTCCTCAACTAAATTGTTCTTTTAATATGAAATATGCATAAAAATCAGAATATTGATTCAAACATCAACTACATCCTTTATGGAGAAACCTACAGAACAATACATTTCAGCTATTTTGACACATTTTTTAGTGAAGGTAGCAATTACAGACGGAAATAGACAACAGAATTAGAAAAGCTTAAAAACTAGTGTGACAGAGGATTAGCTGAATAAAATTGGAATACCAGAGAAATTAGTATCAAAACCCTAAACCCTAGAGAATGAAAAAAATTAGGGGTCAACAAATAGCATCAACGGTGGAATCATATTTAAAATGAAATATTAAAAAGGAACACGACATTGCTAACATTCAAGGATGTATGAGCAGAGCTAATCTCAGATAGTATGGACAAAACTTGTAGTTCACGCAAGGAGAACAGGAAGACACAGAAAATCATGATCTAGGTGAATTGATGCAGTAAGAAGTATTTTAGAAAGCCAAAATACAGTATAAGATCTGACTATATTGAAGTCCTGGTGGATAACAAACTAATCTGGAGAGAAATCGTCAATGAGAATTTAATAATGTTATCCTTTGATGTAGTACTAGCATAACACCGTATACACCCTTTGAGGATATACATCAGGAATTTGATGATGATGACATTAATCATTATAAATGCATATTTCTTGTTTCTTTTGTTTTCTTATCGAGATTGGATTATCTTTGTTATTTTTTAACCATATCTGCCTACAAAAATATTTTTTCTCTATCATGAAGACTTCATAATTTTTTTTTTGTTTACTTCATAAACGGTAAAGAAATTGATACAAAAACGGATGTAACTCTAGTGTCACACTAGAATGAAATGTCTGATGAAACATCTATTGGTCATATGTAATTCCCATATAATTTACATCGATACTGATATTTTTTTTTTTTTTTCATTTGCTTTTGCAGCTTGCATCAGTTATCAATAGCATCATTCTTAAAATACACAGGGTGGCCAGAAAATAACTTTCCCTCTTTGGAGGCATCTGTAGCTAAAACCAATAAACGGAATGAGACCAAATTTTATATTGAGACTTTTGAAGGCATGGGGAGATGATTTCCGCGATAAAAAAAAAAAAAGATTTAGTACTAAAAGTCGCCGATAGGGAAAATTTTGGCGCTGGCGGAGCCAAGAGCAGTCAAATATTTGCAGTAAATGCAGGTAAAAAGGATTATGGAAATTTTACTGTGCGTGACAGCAGCGCCACCAATTCTACTTAAAGAGGGATTGGGAAAGTTCAGGCAGTTATTCGAATGACTGATGAATTGTGCTCAATATGTGCGTCCTACCTTGCCACAGTATGCTTTATTGTTAAGTTGTTTTACCTTAAACAGTGCAATGCCGTAGCGGCCCTTCGGGAATTTAGAAGGCTTCCTACGTCAGCTGTAGCACTGAGAGCTATGATTAAGAAGTTTGAAGAAACTGGATCACTAGGAGTTAGACCTGGCAGATGACGGAAAGCTGTGCAAGAAGAGACAGTAACAAACGTTGCTACTGCGGTGTTCGACAACACAGGGACCAGTACTGGTCCAAGCGCTCGTGCCATAGCTCGTGTATGTGGTCCAGGGTACCCTGATTCTGATGAATAAAACATTATTTCCTGTGAGTTCAATCACTACATTAATTTCTGTGTCTCTCACAAGTTGTTGTTTTAGTTTAATTATTATTATTATCATTGTAACGCGCCACATATCCAGCTGGAATGAGTGACGCGGCTGTCGCTTACACCGTCGAAATGTTATTATTCCATTTTATCTGCCTTTAATATAATTATCCACTTGTTTTTGGCTCCACCAGCACCAAAATTTCCCCTATCGGCGACTTTTGGTACTAAATCTTTTTTTCGCGGAAATCATCTCCCCATGCCTTCAAAAGTCTCAATATAAAATTTGGTCTCATTTCATTTATTGGTTTTAGCTACAGATGCCTCCAAAGAGGGAAAGTTATTTTATGGCCACCTGTTATGTATTACAATTTAATATATATATATATATATATATACATTGTATATATATATACTGAAGTTTAAGACATATAATCCGTCGGTCTCAAAATCTGTGGTATTGTTCAATTAAATTTGAACAATACCACATTGATGTCTAATTCATATATTAGACATCAATTCCTGTTCCAACTCCGACAGCCGTGCAAAGTTTCATCATGTCTTCGAGAAAAATACAAAAAAATGAAATAAATTAGAATAAACAATTAATTAAATGTCATGAAAGAATTTAGAGAAACTCAAGATATTGCTTTTATTATCTGTAAGGCATTTAAGCAGATTTAGCACAAGCCTAACATATAGTCTATCTCCTGAGAGCTGCAGCTTGCGCGTGTTGGCAGATGGATACATATCTTCAAGTTTTGCAAATAATACTAAGACAGGGGCTCCATTCTTTCGCTTACGTTCTTCTGTTTCTCAGTAACTATCTCCCACTGACAACCAAGCTGATTTAGAGGTTTGCTGATGAGAGTATGTCACGCCACATTCTCATTCAATGGTTTGGCGATGAAGAGCATCGAGACACACACACACACACACACACACACACACACACACACACACACACACACACACACACACACACACACACACACACACACACACACACACACACACACACACACACACACACACTGTCTTGTTTCGGTCCAAATATCTAGGCAAGATTAGATTTTTTTTTCTTAGGATAACTTTAATTTCAATATTTTTAGCATAGAGGTATATCTCTTCAGCATCCAAGAAACTTGGTTTTTCTTTCACCTTAGGCATTACTTTACCTCTTAACAACTATTACCCGTACTTTCAAATCTGATTTTAATAACTTTTGTCTTTTTTTAAAAATAACTTTTTGATTATCCATGGTATCGGTGAACTATATATAATATAAACAACTCGTGTTTGAGATATCAGCTGGGCCTGACAAAAAATGTTTTCTAAAGACTACGCTGATGGGTTTCTGTATTCCACAAAAAAAAGCAAATGCTAATATATTTTAAGTGTTTCCGAAAAAATAAACATTCTTGAATAAGATGATCCCTCAACAAAACAATTAATTTTATTAATAAAAATGAAAATCCCAAGTAATTATGGAATCATCTTGGACAGAACAGACAAACAGCCAACTACACAGTCTAAACAGAATATCCTGGTAGTGAGATGCGAATGTACTAACAATCTGGGGGTAAGTTGGATATTACCGGTGAATTATTATACCTTGTTGTGTTAGATTGTTCCTACGCTAGAACTGATGATCTAGCTTAGTGTTAAGTAAAGACTTTGGACCATCAGACCCCATTAACAATGGCTTACAAAGTTCAACAACAACAACACAGATTCCCCACCCCTCATTACCATCATTTGAGTCTCTGTGACTCAGTCGATATAGACGACAATTCCGTTTTTCGGAAAGACCTTGTTCGAATCCTGTCTAGGGCACAATAATTTTTAAAAGGACTTTTCGAATGAAAGTAGTTAGCCGGTTTCGTTTGGATTTTTTCAGGGTTTTTCATCTTGCAAAACAGGCAAACCGGCCAGAAAGACACATGGGCCTCACTCGCAGCTCATAGCTTTAGTTGAGTCAGTCAATTAAAAATAAATAAATAAATCCAGCCACTGTCATCTACAAGACTCTGTTCTGTTGAATTTATGGGCAAGTATTCAAAATAACTGCAATTTGCTAATTCGTGGACAATCAAGAACACTATCTCAGAAAACAGCAACACTTCCATAAGAATTTCCGAACGTACGAGTCAACTAATTTTAAAGTTAGATGAAAGAAAGCTAAGTTATTTTGGCAATGGAGCAATTTTTTCCGAATTTCTCGGTAACATCTTAAATTTCCTGTAGTCACAGTATCTCTCTCTCTCTCTTGCGTCATCACCAAATCCGATGGCACTGAACTGCAGGCATCTGCTTCTATAACTGACATGAACTGGATGGAAGGTGTCAAATATCTGTCGTGCTTTTCGTGATGCTTGAATGAAAAGTTGTAATAATCTCGCGCGTGTAGCAGGCATATGGCTGCAAACTTCATGCTATGTTTTAAAAAAATATATTGCTGTGATTCGATATATTATCGTATGCTAACCTATTACTACTCGAAGCTTACAAAGAAAGAGATATAAAATTAAAACTGCACTTCCTGCATTTCTACTTAAGCCCCCCCCCCCCCCCCGTCAATTAATCACGAACACGAAAAGTATCACCAGGATATCTGTACCGTAGGAAAAAACAGTATCAGGGCAGGTGAAACCTGTAGGTTGGTATGTTGAACATTGCCCAAAGAAAAAATGAGTAAACAGTTCTATCTGTTGAAACTTTGTGATGATTTTGTTCTCCTAAAAACGTACAGAGGGACAATATTGTAAGGGGGAGGGGAATTAGCAAAGAGTGTGAAGAAGGGAAGGAGACCTCTGATAATACAAATAGCAAACACACAATGTACTGTGTAACGGAAGCGATAAAGAGAGACATTGTTTAGTGGTTCGTGTACTTAAAAGCACTTGAAGATAAATTTAATCGGTCACCAAGGTGACGGCTCAAAATGTTTAGTTAGTTGCTATTCCTGGCACGTCAGCGATAGCTGGTACTGCTAGCTATGATCCATATTAAAGAGAGCTTGTTAATTTTTTTATTTATTTATATTTTTATAATAACAGTGATAAGAGCGAAACGGCAAGCTCGTGTCACGCCCTCTAGAGTCTACTGAGGGAAATCTGCAAATTAATCTGTTCATATAGTACTACCACTAACAATAATATAAAATAAAATTATAAAAAAAAAACAAAAAAATAAGTAATAGTAACAATTGAGCACCATCTTTCATTCCACGCACTTCGCTGTTATACTATATCGTTTACGTCACATCTTTCTCAAGAGGAGAAATCAAAAAAGATGAAGAAATCTGAAGGAAGAATCAGATTTAGTTCTCAAGTTCGTACATATTAAGTAACAAACAATTTAATTATTTATTTATTTTTATTTTATTTATTTTTTACAGATGCTGGTGATCAATGTGTCTCGTACAATCTACCAAACGCAAGCTTCACGTTCAATCATCACATTATTCTGATCATAATTATTACATTATGTGATCGAGTAGAATCAAGTCCTTTCAAGCGAAGGTTATTATTATTATTATTATTATTATTATTATTATTATTATTATTATTATTATTATTATTATTATTATTTGACACCTCCAGGGAGTCCAAGGACTCATCGAGGGAGGGCACCTGCTATACGACTCCGTCTCCACCATTCAATCACCAACTGACCGCAACTACACCAATGCTATCTACCGCCGACCACCATTGGTATTTCCAGAGACAATCACAAACATCCATGTCCAGCGGGATTCGAACCCGCAACCATATTCGGCAATAATTTTTGGCCACTCGGTCTTAATCCAACGCATCAGCTAATAAAAAATCAGCACTTTTTTCTTCATCATGAATATGCTTGTACACAATATTCTCTCGTCTTTTCCACCTGTTAAACTATCCGTCAGCTGCGGTGAAATTTTTTTTGTCCATTGTTTTTGCAAGTTCTTCTCCTTTTCGACGCATCAAAGGCCCATTAATCGAAGCATTCTTTTCACGAACATTACTAAACCAAATTGTTAATGCTTATGTTGCAACCAAGTTAAAACGCCGCATTTTTTTAAGGAGAAGATAAACTCCATTCTGGTGCGAAAACACTATTCTGCTTATTATAGCAATGAAATGACTTGAACAAAACTTTGGTCTATTGAACAGGGTTCCAGGATTTATCTAACCCTTAGCCCGTCGACATTATTAATGTATGATGGGCTTTCGACCTCTCCTACTTAGGATTTACATTCATAAAATGATAAAAGGCTAGCAAAAAAAGACCGCTTTTGCTTTGCATGCAGTTTTGCAGAACATCAGAATTCGTGGTTTTCTGATCGTCATATATCAAAACCTACTAAAGTTATATGGATACAATTTTTTTATATTTTCCACTTGTAGTTAGAGTTTAATAAATTTCTTTCCAAAATGCTGATACAAGCTTAGTATTTATACTAAAGAAGAGAGTTCGGATTATAAATTTTTTCCCTTTCCTCTAGATATATTTTGTAAAGAATTTTAAAACATGTTGATTATGGGGGACCGGTGTGATGCATTAAACAACATGTTATTTATTTATTTATTTATCTTTTTAGGGGTAATTAGAACTACAAGTGATGGCCAACTTAAATATACAGGATATTTAAGTTGGCCATTTTTTTTCAGACGTCCTCATATATATCGTAAAAATATATATAAAATCGCAAAAAAAATTATCAAAGTACACTCAAAGAAAACTGTTGTAATCGTTAATATTTACGCTTGACTAAGCAAAATAATCAGAGCAACTATCAATTTGATATTCCCCAGACGACCAGATGCACCAAAATTTTAACAGACAACCTTAACATCCATATGGTAGATAAAAAATATACGTATTTTCAACGAACAGTTGGCTTATTTTTATGCAATAGTTCTCAGTCTGCTAAATTAATTTTACAAGTTTATGTCAATTAATTTAGGAGTTTATTTATTTTATAATTAAGCGACAAAGCATTCTGACTTGTAAAATCACCTAATTATACATCTTAATAAATAATAATTAAATTTATTACGCAAAATTCGGTGAAAAGGTCTAACAAATTTCATTTCGGCTAAGAAATATCCCAAAAGATCCTATTCCTGTAATTAAGAGATATTCAAAAGTATAAATATCCTTAACAATCGAACACCCTCAACCCTGTTTAAAATGCAGACACTCCGTGGACATGTACTTCTATTTGAAACAATTATCCAGTTCCAGATTTGAGGTAAACAGTGGGTGTACATGCATGCTCGCCTGTTTTCAACAGAAAATATCTGCTTATCTAGTTCGACCTTGTGATTATATCTGATAAGGAATGTGATGACATAGCGGTGATAAGTGGGAGTTTAGCCTGAAATAGGCTGTAAGGGGCTGGCAGGATTTCAGAGAACGCATATATCATACTTGGTGACGTACGTCTGAGAATGCACAAATCACAAGCAAGGTCAAATGTACAAACATGAATCAATAACAACCTCTTCTGAAAAGGTTTATACTCAATGTTATTTCTCGGCCTTTTGGAAGGCACCAACCAGGAAGCTACACGAGATAACAGCCACTTATACTGCACGTTTGCTTCGTGCACGGAAAACAGCTTCATACTCCCAAAATCCACCGTCCCTGCTACGTTGAATACAGAATTCCGATGGTTCTTCTTCATATATTAACTAATAGAACAAATATCTACCATTTGTAATTTTATTTTCACATCTGAGATGTGTGCGGTCTCTTGATAAGGGACACTTAACGATCGATATCGCTTCCACGTGCACGAAAAAACAATTACACAACAATAAATATTCTAATCGTTGTTTTTATAGTAGTCTTAACACAAAATGTTGTTGGACCTGTCGTTTTATATTACTGTGCATGAGCTGAAGGTGGAAATACGAACTTGCTAATCATGTATGCAAATATCTCCTGTAGGTTTTAGGAAACACATTTAAAGGAAGGGTGTTTCAGAGAATGACAGCCGAAGAGATGAATGGTGAGAGAGAAAAACAAATAGATCTTTAATGGATGACTAGACTGGTTGCCGAATGTGTTCTAACAGGTCATAGAAAGAAAGAAAGTGACAGAATAATAGATGTCATTTCCAAGGAGGAATAGTAATGTAAAAGGAAGATCAGCTGGAATTGCGATAGGGAATGTCATTATTCAATGTGTGTGTGTGTGTGTGTGTGTGCGCGCGAGAGAGAGAGAGAGAGGAAGAATTACTAATTAAGAGAGGTTTCTTAAACTAAAGTGGGGGATGTCTTTGTTCTTTGTTTGCTGTTACCCTGGGATATGGTAACAGTTCCATAAAAGGCAGTTCGGAATTTATATTGAATAAAAAGTTTCAGATGAAAAAAAAAACTACGGAGAAAAATAAAATGTATCATAATGGATGTTGATGCTGCAATAAATGTGGTATGCCTAACAATGTTACAAGTTAACGAGATGGAAGAATTTCATCATGAGTCGTTTCGTAATCACCATCACTCATCAGACAGCGGTGAGATCGCGTAGGAGTTAAACTCAAGCAAGCCTGAAAAAAAGTTATGTTAAAAAAAAGAAAGGGCATCATCAGTGTACAGACAATATTCCTAGAGATTTACACTTCTATTTCTGTAATACAATTTTTTCCCCCTTCAGCGTGTATAAAGGATAAATTAAAATTCGCCTGTCGGATATCCTTTGGTATCTTTGTAAGGCAACTATCTGATATTTTGATACCATGGTTATCATTTGGATTTTTTTTATTTTTCACGAGGACGTAAGAAACGCACTCATCTTCTGACAAAACCGCGGCAGTCTTCATTGTCAGGGTTGTTTAAGAATACTTGAATGAAAACAAAAAGTAAATACAAATAACAAAGCTTCTCAGAAGGAGGCATCTTCTTGTTGAAGTGCAATAACGAAGAAACCTTAGTAATAGTTCAAATATGAGAAATCAAACCGATCACTCTGTACGCATTTTTTTTTCTTCAGATTCTGTGTAAGATAACAGAGGATTTTTTCTTAATACTATAATCAGCTAGCGGTTAATGTTATTTCGCATAGCGAAAGTTGAACTTATTTGGAGATCTGGATATTACTGAAAAATAAAATTCTCTTTTGAAAAAAAAAATTATGAAAGATGCACGTTTTTTTTTTTTTTTACCTTTTCCTTACTTAAAAAATACACAACATGAAATAAGTTGTGTGATAATGTAGCAGCTAAAAACACGACTCCGTATTTCTCTTCAAAGAAGACAGAGATCACTTCACTGCTTTAAAAAAAAAAAAAAGACAAAGCTCTTTTTAGTTAGCGATTCATATTTGTTTAGGAGCGATTTCTAATTCTTTTCCTATGAATTTATAAATTTAACATTAAATAAAAATTTAAAAAAAAAAAAAAACACGTAAGAATAGATGGAGGATACTGAATTTAGAGGGAACGCACTGAAGGAATTATTTAAGATCAGCTATTTTAAATAATCAATTTTAAACATCATATACATACATCGTGTAGAAACTCAGAATACTAAAAAATCTCTGATGATTTTTTAATGTGCGAAGTGATTTATGATTTATGATTCAAGAAATATGATTCTGACTCAACCTCTTATGTGTGAGTTACTAATGGAGGGAAGAAAAAAAAAATATATATATATATATATAAAACTCAGCTTTAGTTGTTTCTTATCCTGTCATTATTCATTAGTCTTCTGATCTTCATCTCCAGGTCGCAAAGATGCCAACTTGCTTTATCCTGCCTCAATCTCCTCCATTTCCCTCTTACTGACTAATATAGACTCTTCTCATCTCCTAGGTAGTCTACTAGATTTTCTTTTTATCCATTATTTGGGTCATTTCCAATTAATACAAGCAACAACACGCTATTTTCTATTAGAGATGTTCAGCAGCCGATTTTTCTGTTATGTGGCAGAAAAACTTTCCATCTCCGTCTCTAGGCCGAATAACTGAGCTTCAATTTGAAGACATTGCTGTAAAAAAAGGAGGCAGCTCCATTTTTGGTCGAAAACTGAGTTATAGGTTGCACTGTATGTTAAAAAAAATCGCTGAACATACTAGTGTAAGAACGAGGCAGCTCCAATAAGCGAACTCCAAAAATATAATGATGTACTATAGTACTATAGTACTCAAGTACCATAGTACTTGCATCATTATATTTAATCAATAACATCAGTGAACCATAATAACGAAATCCTGCAATCAACACAAGACAGTGAATCAAGCTGTAATCAATCACATCGCAAAATAAGACATTCACGGTTAAAAATAAATAAATAAATAAAATAATTCTCGTCCTCGTCTTGACGTTGAAGGTTTTAATAAATGTTTATTGTACCTTTAAAAAAAAAGAAGAAAAAACATCATTTAACGTGCAATTAAAGTCGCATGATTGAAGACACAAAGTCATGTAACGCCTTCTAGGAATGAGTATGGATTAACAATAGTCTTCTCGATAAATACTTCAACTTCTATTTGGCAAAACTTGGCAAATCGACAGCAATGAAAACATGATCGCTAAACTATCATATTTTCCTCATTAAGCAGAGGACGAGTTGGCGAGAAATAAAGGAAGTTGTCAAGTTCCCAAGAACGAACAACGAAGGATGAATAAGGGAAAGAAAAGCCAAAATATCTTGGTGAATGAGCACCCAAACAAAGAAAAACGATATCAGTGGGCGCAAATGCGGTATCCTGCATGGTTAACTGCAGTAATGAAGTTTCGGAAGCGTCTGCAAATGATTAAGATTAACAGCAACGATGACAACAAATTTATAAATAAGAAATTTAAGAAAAATGCCATTTCTTTTTATTCATTTCTTTCTGATGATTTTCAACGACTAATATAATAATCACTGAAAAATCGAATTCTTCAATTTTTCGATTCTTGGCCATCAAAACTTATAGTTTTTTATAAAGGACAGACATGCTGGAACATCAGCCAGCAATGATCTTTCTAAAGTACAATTTATTATTAAGCTCATCACATTAAATGTTTCCATGCTTCCTTGCCTAAAGTCACCAGCGATTACCGACCCCGCTCCACTAGGTGATCTTGTTACTAAATGTTGATAAACCAACACAAATACTTGACTCCGTTCCTCTAGCAGTTAGTTCATTTACTAGTTCGACTGGTCTCGCCTGCAACTCATATTCTATCTCTCCCAACAGAGCAGATTGGGTATTTCGACTATACTTCGAATCAAAAATATCTGCTTTAAAAAAACAATAAATAAATAAAAAGATAAAAAACACATGAAAAATTATTCAAAAATATAAACGATGTGCAAGTGCTTACATCTAAACTTGTTATTTCTAAATAAGCTCAATTATCAGATTCAACAACTACTGGCCATCACAACATGCAAAATTCCCACCACGATGGTTGAAGATGTGCATTTGTCATATCGGACATCCCATGTCACAGAATGCCAATCTTTCCGATTAACTCAAATTCAAAATTTTCTTGTTCATCCAATTACATTCATTATTGTCTTTACCGCAATGGAATTTCTGATAACCATGTTGACCTTTTTCATTATTTATCTCTGAAACTTGGTTTACTGTAGTCCAAATATCCAAACACTAATGTGTCTTTCTTAGGAACTTCAACGTTCACAAAAGCAACTGGCTTATCATATCATATAATCACTGGGCATCCATAGAAACCGTATGATCACTCCGATGCTTAGTGATGTGACACACCAGGCCTCGTCATAAAGTCCTGTTGTGTGCTTTTCTGGAAGTTTCACCTTTCTGAAGATCAGTTACTCCACTCCACTCCACACACACACCATTCATCCATCTCACTGACGGGCTACCCCTTTCTCTTTTCCCAGGAACTTTACCTTCTATTACTGTTCTGAGAAGTCCCCTTTCCATCCTTTCTATGTGTCCAAAATATTTTAACTTTCTTCTGTCAATATCCTTAAGGAGCCTTAAAGTTCTACTGATCTTTTCCCATTTGTACGCCTCTCAGTATATGATACCTTCAACAAACTTCTGTAATACCATATCTCAAAAGCAGCTTTCCTTTTCTTATCTGACTTCTTTAAGTTCCAAGTCTCACATCCATAAATCGCTGTTAGAAAAACAACTGATCCAAAATCCTCAACTTTGTTGCCATGGAGATAGACCCATCTTTCCAGATTATAGACAAGTCTCTGACTACTGTTTTAGCCATTTTTAATCTTCTTCTAACGTATTCTTCACATTAGTAATGGATCCCAGGTATTCAAACTTGCTCACTTCCACAATTCTTTCTCCATTAAGGTACATTGTTTCTCAAGAGTTTCCCTGTTTGTATTTCCTTTAAGAACCATAGTCTTTGTCTTGCTAGGTTTGAGTTAAAGTCCTCTGTTATTACTGATCTTGTCAACGTTATCAAGAATGTGTCCCAGTTCTTCCTTGTCATTACAGAGAGTACGGTATCATCAGCATACCTCAGATTACTGATCAATCTACCACCTATCCAAATTTCTCTCTTGAGCTTATCCAATGCTTCAGGCATGATGTTCTCGCCATATATACTAAACAAGTGAGGAGAAAGAAAACATCCTTAGTTAATTCCTTTTCCAACCTGAAGCCAATCAGTCAATCCAACATCTGTTTTTACTGTGGCTTCTTGCTCCGTGTACAAATTGCCTATCGACATGATAGTGTGTTGAGGAAAAGCCATTCTTTTCATTACCTCCTACAGTTTCACATGCTCAACACAGTCAAAAGCTTTAGGGTAGTCTAAGAAACACATTACCCAAGGTAATCCAGTAACTGGCTTCCATTCTCTAATTTCACTGATCACGCTTGAACACGTGTCGAGGTCATCCCATTTGTCATCACTGAGGGCTTCGATGATTTCTATTCCTTTAGGCTGCCCAAACACATTCCCCAAACAAATAACTTTAGAAGATACCCAAACATTTGTTTTTCATCGTGTGCCAAGGCAGTCCAAGAAAAAAAAAAAAAAAAAAAAAATGGAACATCATAAGTGACTCGAAAACAAAACCCAGCTTCAAGTGAAATCTACACTGTAGCAACAGAAAAAAGATCATCGGAAAATCGCAAATACAAATCAGGCATTTAAATGACCAAATACAGAAGACTTGTCTCATGCTAAAATAGAAGACGAGTCTTCTAGTGAGAGCAAAGTGTTTGCCACCACTCTAATAACTGACTCCACTAAGAGCGAATTTTTATAAGATTTTTATATGCATCCTCATCCTTTCAGGGATTTAGGCCCAGCAGCCTTTCCTGGCCCCATTCCATCTTTCTTTTGATCGTCTCCGACTTCTATGTCTTCTAACTGGGTGCTATCGAGGTAATTTTGGTAGTCTCAAATTGTCCATTCTTTCAATATGTTCAAGTCATTTCTTTCTTTAATCGTGTATTTTATCTAATACTGAGTATATTTTTAATTCTTTGCGCATTTCAGTGATTTTTTTACCTCCAGAGAGTATAGCCTGTGGTCCTTCTTAGGAATTTCATTTCACTTAAATATAGTAGAGAAGATTCGTGCCAGAACTTTATGTAAGCTCTAATTCTCGTGTTTTTGAACTTGGTTAGATTTAGATATATTATTATTGATAAGTTATCTTTAGGAAATTTGAAATAGCTTCAATTTCAGCTTGCTTTGTATATGACATAGAGCGTTCGAGGTATTTTAAGCACTTAATTAGTTCTAAAATTTTATTTTATATCTGTTGATATTTCCATTCTAAAAATTTTTAGCACTTATATGTTGGAGCAAAATGTCAATTATACGTCTTGAATATAACGTATAATTGAATATCAATCACATAGTTTGTTCCTTATGACTCTGCCAAAGGCTTTCCGGTGTTCTGTGTTCATTTCATAATCCTTTTTTGGATTTTTAATGTAAAAGCCGGATTAGTAGATGAGCATACTTTCCAGAAGCCATTTTCTTCTTCACAAAGTTTATATACCTAAACTTTGTGAAGAAAAGTTGACGAATATTCCCTTTGTTTGCAGAAAGAAATGTGATGGAAGTGATTAAGAAGCACGTTAACGGAAATTACAAGATGGGGAGTATGTGAATGCTACCAAAGAAAGACTTATCCTACAGCACATTAATATTAGCACCGTGGATGCGCAGCGGGGGTTAAATAATCTCTAAAAACCAAATATGAAACTTTTTTATTCCAGCCGACATCTACCACCTAAACATATTTTTTCTATTTTTATTAATTTTATATATTTTTAAAATTTATTTTTACATAATTTAGAAACCTGCTCCGAGACCGAACGCTTATGGATCATTTTCAATCCTCTTCAGGTCCTCGATAAAGGGCTTTAAAATGTATCCCCTTAAAGACAATCACAAGCATCCATGTATATTCGAATCCTCAGCTTGTTGGTTTGATAGCGAATAAGCTAACCGCTGAGCCAATTTGGTGCGCCTAGAATCCACCCGTATTAAATATGTTAAATCCGCCATCGAATGGTGCCAGACTACGCAATGGAGGTTCGTATATAATACATGCTTGATATAAATGTGAATTTAATAAAAAGTCTCATTGTGGACCGCACAACTGATAGATTTTTCTTTTTGTGTGGCTCCTGCCCATGAAAGGTTTTTGCTAAATATAATATATATATATATATATATAGAAAGTGTTTTAATAAGGGAGCCAGGCTAGAAATAGCAAGATTGGGTAGTGGCCCCTTGCCTTTAATACAAAGCATCATACATCTCCTCAAGGAGATGGGCTGTGCATTAAGGGTAAATATTAAGAATAGTGATCAGAGCTTATTCTACCTTTACCATGAGTTGCCTTGACTTGCACTACTTTGAGGGTTAGATAGACTTGCAATACGTGCAGGCGCAAACTTGACTTGTTTGTCTGTTTGCTTACTTGGGAAATGGAGTAAAACCAGGTTTAAAATAGCTTGGTATGTTTAACACACACACACATACACACACACACATATATATATATATATATATATATATGATGATCATCAGTTATATTTACTCGGTGAGTAGATATGTTCATGTTTTTTCGACTGACTGAAACCGAAAAAACAGACAAGTTAATTTAATGAGGCACACAACATGTTTCGTCAAAAATGAATATATATATATATATATATATATATATATATTTTTTTTTTTTTATGAAGAATTAAATGACTAGAACCGAGATTTAAGTAAAAAGGTTTTAATATAAACGCACTGCTAGTTTCGGCCTGTAACAGCCTTCTTCAGGTGACATTATAAATAAAAGAAGAAAAAATACTAAATAGTGAGGGTTAAAAGACTATGACCAACATAGACAGTCTTTATACATAATTGGTACACAATAAATAACGGAAAAAACTCACGTAGAAAGATTATTTATTAGTATAATTTTCGCCTGTGTGTCACAGGCATCCTCAGTACATTAAGCTCAAAATTAAACACTAACTGACAATTCCAAAAAGCGCCACCTAAGTAGCTGGTGTAAGATAACTAAAAAGGTCAATAACTTTCCTAAAAAAAAAAAAAAAAATTAATACAATAAAAAGTTAGGAAAGATTAGCTGATTTGTAAAGTACTATCTCCCATAAAGGGGACAGACGTAAGCCGTCGGATCTGTTTAAGTTAGGAGAATGAAGTAGAGTTTCACATGTTTCTTTATAAAGGCCTCTATTCGGCTAGAAGAACACCAATCTTATATTGAATACTTTAAACCTGAAAAGTCTGGACTTTCTGAACATGCCATCTTCACTAGACACAGAGTTCATTGGAGAAAGACAAGAGTTCTTCACAAAAGTCAGTTTCTCATGGAACGCCTTTATAAAGAAACATGTGAAACTCTACTTCATTCTCCTAACTTAAACAGATCCGACGGCTTACGTCTGTCCCCTTTATGGGAGATAGTACTTTACAAATCAGCTAATCTTTCCTAACTTTTTATTGTATTAATTTTTTTTTTTTTTTTTTAGGAAAGTTATTGACCTTTTTAGTTATCTTACACCAGCTACTTAGGTGGCGCTTTTTGGAATTGTCAGTTAGTGTTTAATTTTGAGCTTAATGTACTGAGGATGCCTGTGACACACAGGCGAAAATTATACTAATAAATAATCTTTCTACGTGAGTTATTCCGTTATTTATTGTGTACCGATATGTCTACTCACGGTTTACCTCTTTTAAAACTTATACATAATTAGCATGAAAACGTTGTAGTTGCATTTGAAGCTGTTCTTTCGTTTGTTGCATTGTTGGGAGAGTGCGTGCTTGCTGCATCATGTGAACGCCAGTACATGATTACAGCTGAATGACTATCTGGGAGGTTGTAGCTTAAGTTGTTATTTAGATGAACAGGATGAAAGATGATTTATAATGTCACCTGAAGAAGGCTGTTACAGGCCGAAACTAGTAGTGTGTTTATATTAAAACCTTTTTACTTAAATCTCGGTTCTAGTCATTTAATTCTTCATAAAACTTATGTATGTTAACCGAGTCAATGATCATTCTGTCATATACATATATATATATATATATTTAGATGAGAGATGAATTTCGTCCCCCCATTGAAAAAGTTCCATGTTTGGTTTCTAGAAAATTCCAGAAAATTAAAAATAGAAATAAAAATAATCCTTAGTTAACCGCGGGTACTAATGTATTATAGGTTTACTAATAATCTTTCGTGGGTAGGAACTAGATTAAAAAAAAAAAAAAAACGAATATTAATCATTCATTATCTCCATATCAAATTCATTCAGATCTATAAAACGCCTTTTTGAAGAGAAATATGGCACAGACGACCACGTTGTTAACATGATGTTCTGCTTGTACTGAGCATTACTAACTAGATCGTGCAATAAATGATGATGTATTCGCCGGGAAGGATATATACCTGTAAGTACAAATGCTTTAAGGCATTAACAAAATCCGGAAGGAATATCTGTAGTGAGTTGAAGCTTAGCACAGATGCAATTATATTTTCCCCATGTTTGTAAAGAATGCTTAGCAATGGAAGAGCAACCATTAATGAGATCATATCCATAGAGGTCGTTCGATGATAAACTTCAATGCTCTGGTTGGTATACAAACAAAAGATACTATACGAGAATACGAAAAAGAATGAAGAGAAGAGAGCTAATCACCGTTTGGATAATAAGAGCAACAGACCATAATTCCTGAATCTGTGCGCTCATCGATTTACGAGTGCACACTGCCGCCCTCTGTACTTGCTGCCCATTCACTAAACTGAGCCACCATTAAGTGCTAATCTGTTTGACGAAGTCCTCACTGGAAAGCAGGAACAATCAACCAGTCCTACGAGGAAAGAGCAGCTGCCAGGGCGTTCATCAGCTACCGAAAACAAATGACGACTCTCGGCTTTAAATGCGGAAATTCCGACGTGACCTTCATGAAGGTCAGCACATCGATAAACAAGGTCATCCGCAGACTTTGGGTGGATGTGATGTATGCGACAGGCAACGTTGAACATATGTTCGCGGATTTGCAGGAAAAAAAAAAAAATAATAATAATAATAACACGGAAACTGCAACAATTCTGTCGTGAAATTATTTTTAGTCCCGACACGAAACGGAAGTCATGAACTTAGTCGGTCTGCGAGTGACCGATACGAAAAATAAAAGAATAAGTCCAGAGCCAAAATTATTCACTCTAGAAATTTCTATTTTAAATATTAAAAAAAAAAAAAAAAAACTACCACAGTCGATACAGAAGAGTGTTCAGCGTAGGGTGTGATCAATTTTCGTAGGAAGTTTCTCAGAAATCCTAGTTCAGCATAAACGGATGCTGAGGGCTAATTAAAAGCGAAATAAAATCCATTACTTGAAGCTCGAAGTGAAAACGAGTATCCGCACCAAGATAAACAAAAATAGAATGCGGATGTGTACTTGTTTCACCTTGTGCGATGTATTCGGAGGTTACGACTGCCCCAGGATGAAACCTTAGCGCTACTTTTAACTGGCAAGATAACCTTTATAACCTGTATGAGAAATGCGATTTCTTTCTTCGTCGGCATCGACTGGTTTACATTTAGTGGGTCAAGGTGAGATCAACACTCTCGGAAAGGTGTCTGCAAAAATGGATGCAAATTTCCTTGAACACTCGACCTTCAGAATGCTGCGCGTTGTGATTCACCAACCCCCCACCCCCCCTCTACATGTGTTAATTCGGTGACCAATAAATCTTATTCGCGTTTATTGGCGCACATCTTCCGTAATGGTTATCCAATCCCCCCTGAAAACAGGCTTGCAAATATTGATCACAAGAATAACAGAAGCTACGAATATATAAAAACCTGTCTAACGTACTGAAAAAGTGCATCTCATCCATTAGAGGAAATTTTCCCATTGGTGACCCTAATCAACATTCCAACAGCCAGACAACCATACTTAGTGAACACAGACAGCACTGCGGTATCCATCAAGTGGCTCGGACAAGAGCAAAGAACTGCTTCCAACTGTAAGTTTAGTCAACGAAGTCTTGGTTATCCAAGGAAGGGCAGACGCTAGTAAATCAATCGAGACAGCTTCAGGCCTGCTTTGCAGTGAGCGCGGGCGTAAGCACGCACGCACACACACACACACACACACACACACACACACACACACACACACACACACACACACACACACACACACACACACACACACACACACACACACACACACACACACACACACACACACAAAGAGAGAGAGAGAGAGAGAGAGAGAGACTATAATGCCGAAAGAGAAGCCATTGAGTTCATGTTTAAAAGAAAAATAGCGTTTCTACCGATGTCAGAATGATGAGTTGTAGGAATAAACGAATATTAGCAATTTGAAGCCACATTATGAGCTTTTCACATAATATGAAAATTAATTAGATTCTGAGAACAGCTACTGTGATAAACAAGGACCCAGTTTATCACACTAGCAGAACAGCTAGTGTGATAGTCTGATTATAACTGTCCTGTAACAATAAGGAAGTCGTTTTGCCTCTTTACAAGACTTTGATATGACCTCAAATAATACCTTGCCTGGGTATTAAAATTAAAATTAAATTACAATTTTATAAAAAATACGATCCTCACCTGTGTTCATATCTTAAAATTAACCAGCGGCTAAGATGTGTAAGTTTCTATACAATATGAAGCTGTCTCCAGACTAAAAATAAATAAATAAATAAAAAGAATAAATCTGCACTTGGCATACTATGATTTTTTGTCCTTGCTTCACGACAGGCTCTCATTAGGGGACCCGTTCTTCCCTTTTCCACAGCGTGAGATTTCAGTTAAGAGAAGCCAAAACTTTGAAATCACAAATTGCGTCACTGACATTATAAATGCAAAATATATAAATTTTTATCCGATATCTATTAAGGATTTATATGTTTGCTTATTATCATCGGTAGTTAAACGTATGTAGTCAAAGACCTGCGGGTTTTGAACCCTCTTGTTGAAATGGCTGACGAACTGTTGCGCCAAAATAAGACCCATTTTTTTTTAATAAGAAATAATATGTAGATAAAATAATTTCTGGATTTTTTTTGTTTGTTTGTTTATTTTTGATAAAAACTTGTGTACTGTTCTATACTGGAACAGTACTGTTGTCGTTACTAGTTACTCGCATAGTACTACAATTTGTGTGTGTGTGCGCGCGCGAGGAAGAAATATTCTACCGCCTCCATATGAGATAGGCTAACTCGCCTTCAGTTGAAAGGCCATAATAACGGTATCTCTCGTTCTGAGGAGTAGAAATCACGTCCTTGCAACCAAAGTCTGACTGACTGCGTTTTATCAAGGTCCAAAATGGTGTTCCACTGATCAGAGCTAGAAATGCCTGCACTCGACGTGTAAACGCATAACAGCCTATTTGTTGATATGTATATAACATCCCTCTATAGTGATGACAAACATTAACCTCCAACTGTTTTTGATTTGCGTACTGTAGGCTCAGTTTATATATTGTTTTTTGTAAGATGTAATTTTATCTCTTCATTTTTGCTGCTAAAACTGTCCAATGCAAACTAAAATTGAGATAATTAAACAAATTTCAGCAATATCCGAAATATTTTAGGATTTACTTATTTACCTTGGCTTTAGGATAAAAAAAACGAAAAAATAAAAAACCTCGATATCAGCGTTTGGGCTGTATGGACAATCTATTGTAAATATTCGATCCTGCTGTTCCCGTAAACCATGCAAATATTAAAGATTGTGCATGTTTTGAAGAAAAGGCATTCAGTATATGACTTCGTTTTGTATTCTGTACGAAATACCTCATTCTGTTGCTTTGAGTTAAATACCATTTTACTTTTTTTTAATCTATTATTTATTTATTTTGTAGAATTTTTCCAATTTAATCGTGTCTGAATTTTATGCTATGCTGATACATTTGAAAATTGGGACATACATCGTACATAACGATTTTTTTTGTTTAAAACAGCGTTTCCCAAACTTTTCCTACGACGGAACACTTCACAAATCCTGAAATTTTCACGAAACACCTTGGTTATTTTGCAATGTATTAATTAATAATTAATTGTTAATTTAACTGAACATTATTAAATTAATTTGTGTTGATTTTCATTGACATTTCCCATTCTGATCATCAAAAATGTATAATATTATTATTATAAGTACTTACGAGTGAATGCAGACTTTTTTCTCGTGTGTGCTGGTAGTTTCCCCCTCCTTTTGTACATCCTGGAGTTCGCTTCGTAGGCTGGAGGTGGATGAATCACTATCTGTTGCGTCACAAACACCTTCAATAAGAGATTTCTTAATACCAAAATTAAACAAAGTCCCTTGTCTCTTATTCATATTAAAATTTAAATCTGCAGGCCTATTACTTTTAAAAAATACGAAATTGCGAAAATACGAAGAAAGTATTCAGTATTACTAGATTTGAGAACCGCATACAGATTATCTTCAATTTCAATGGAAAAAATTTTTTTATACTTCCTTGCTAATTGGTCACTAACATTTGCAACACAGATGTTATTTCGTTCAGTTCTGAGAACAGAGGATACGCCACCCATTGTAATCGGCTTGCAGGCAATTTTTATGATCGGTCATAAACAGCGGTATTCTCTTTCCCGATTGTTGAAAGATTTCGATGTGTGAAAATTACGATAATTCATGAATATTTCCATGTTTAAAAATATGGTCACTGATATTTGCTATACAGGTGTTATCAGGCGTTCAGGGTCTGAGCTTTTCGACATATTCACGATTATTTTCCTCAGAATATTTCCACTATAAAATATCTTAAACATACCCTTTTCAAAAAGGAAAGATTGTAAATTACCTTTGAGGGGGAGGGGGTTCTGCTTATGACACGGTGCGGATTCAGGGTGTCCAGAATGTAAATACCCAGCGCAATTAAAATATAAATATGCAAATATTCCATCCTAAGCTCGCAGTTTTCGTATTAAATATATACAGTACCATACAGGTTAATGTAAGTCGAGAAAGGTGTTGTAGCTATTTCTGATAATTGTAGGGCAACACCATAACCAGGCAAGCCCGCACGTCCATGAAGTGGCCAGAAACAAGGATGAAGAGTTTCCTAACGGCTGCTGTGTGTCGTAACAAACAATGAGATCAAAGTGAGATATCTCAATTGGGCACATGCGGGAGTGTTAATAGGGCTATATGCAATCACTTTCCTTTTCTTTACTTGGCGGCGAGTAATGTAGGCTATGCACAGCCCGAAAGTATTCTATGCTAAATAGTCTGTCACGAAGTAGGACGAATTCTAATAGTAAACTGTTTCCTAATACAGTAGTGACTCTGTCGGGTGTACCAATTCGGAGAAAGCCGTGCGATGAGTTATTTAGCCCCGTTGTGCGTTACTTCTTTCGACATCACGATAACCTATAACTCAAACTACATACAAAATATAAAAGAAAAATAAACATTATCGATGTTACAGAAAAAAAGCGTCCTTTGAAAAATTTCGTGTATAACTTCTTCAGAACATGTGCAGATCAGTCCCTAAGCCAAAATAAATTAAAAAAAAAAAAATACAGCTTCTTCCAAAGAAACTAGCCGTTATTGTTTTAGACAACAACTGTAGCTAAGTATTTTAGCGAAAATTAAAAAAAAAAAAAAAAAAAAGCACACTTCCATAACAACCTGAATTAACTTTTCCATGAGTTGTAGCAATCAAACTACATACAGGGATGCTTCGAAACGGTAATAACGAAAATCAGTGAAATAAAAAATTCCAGCTGATCGGATAAAATATCTTGGGGAAAAAAACTAATTAAGATCCGATAACTTAACGTTGCCTAATGGTATTTTGAAATCAAAATATGACACTTCCCATTCGTCTGGTTTTAAAAACTGTGATCTGACAAAAATTTCAGTGTTAAGTCGAAAGAACGATCATGCTATTTAGTTGGAAAGATCTTAATTACGGTCTAGTGTACAAAAATTCTTACAAGAACTTTTCAATCCATATACGGAAAGAAAACAGGATTTTTCACCTCACAAAACAGAAACCCAAGCCGGAGAATGCACACAAATTAACGGAACTGATACCACTGACATCCCAGTCATTGTTGTTAGGACATAATTCAAACTAGTTTCAATCCCACAGTAAGGAACTGACCATGTTAAAGGCGTAGTAGTTTTAATACGGTTTCATATGAAGATGGAAGGGGTTTCTCTTTCCAGCAAAACACACAAATCGGAAAGAAAAGATACGATTAACAGACAGAATACTCTATTGCTTAGTTACGAGAGGTAGCTAAGGCGAAATAAATAAATGACTAAGAAAAATCTTTATTGCATTCAAGGAAAAAATCTCTCAATCTCATCTAAGATCCGATAACTTAATCCTGCCTCTAAATACTGCAGTGACAAACGGATTTGAAGCCCTGACAAATAGTCTGCAACAAAACTAATCAGCAATGATTAATTAACATTAAGATTAGTGAATACCATGGACCACATAGAAAGACAACACGTAAGTGAGCATCCCACTATCGTAACTAGATTAGGAGCTCAGCAAACTTCGTAACGTTCAAACAAAATAAAAAAGCGTTCCCCTATTTTGTGTATTAATGTATTACGTTTAAAGAAATCCCCCCCCCACCTTCGCCAAATGCAAAAATTCTTGTTACAACGCTAATAGAAAAATATATACCATCCCTGATAAAAGTTAAATTAATGTCGGTATACTTGTTATTTAAAACTTCACTTTCATGTGATTCTAAAGATTTCTTTTCTTTTGTTTGGAAATTAGTACTTTTTTTTTTTTAATACTCGGTTCATTAGACTATTTCCCCTTCGAATTGCCCTCCCCCTAACTGTTGTAACTGGAAAAGAAGATTTTTGAAAAGTAGACTTTTGAGAAGTCTGGGGAACAAAAGTAGGAATTTTCGGACAAAAAAAAAAAAAAAAAAACAGTTGCATGATGAACTTTTTCATAGATCTTCTGTTTAAATCCATCTCGAAAGGTCATGAATACGAAATATCAATAAGTATCGACAACTATAAACACATGTTTTACATTTCGGTGGTCACTGAACAATTTGATTTAGTTGCTTCCAAGGAATCTGCTTGATTTGCTGTTCCATAACGAACAATACAAACGGTTCATATCTTGGAAACCATAAAGTGTATTATTAAATAAACCACGCTGACCTTGATAAAAAAAAAAAAAAAAAAAAAAAAAAAAAAAAAGAGGAGAGGAGAGGAGAGGTGACCTGGTCTAGTATTTTTACACCATACAGGTGGCATCGGTAATACTTTCTTCATGGGATGATTTTTTTCCCCTTACAGCTGCTGCCCTTGAAATGGAGGGAGAACGAGAGAGTCACAGGAGAGAGCTACAGTGCTGCCTACCACATATCATAGTGGGCGACGGATCTCATGTTTTCTTTTTATAAAACAGGATGTGGATGAGTTTGAAAGAGGAGGTAGTAGAGCACTAGTTGTTCAACTTCTCTTGAGGCATGATGCAATAAAATGTCGGAAAGTCCAATGTGATTTATTGAACGTTGAATCGTTTAAGAGGACGTCCTGGTTTTCTTTTTCCTAATGGCTTGCACTTTAAGGCTTGTTTTGGTAATCATTCTGTTTTCATTCCTTGAACGTGTTCCATCCATTTATGTTTATATTTTTTGACACTATAAACACATTGTTTTGCATTTCGGTGTTGGTGTAAAGTATTTTATTTAAACTTTATTTTTTTTTATTTAAATATTTTAATAAATTTAAATAACTATTTTATTTAAATATGTCCAGTTTTAATTCTGTAGTGATTTAATACCGTACTACTATAAAAAATTTAAAAAAATCATGGAATGCTCGGAATTATGCTTGCAACATAATTCCAAGTTGATATCCCTTTTACACTAATTTTCACTGAAAAATTGCACATTTTTGCAATTCTGTGGTAAGGAGTTGTCTGATATCCCATTTCTAATTTTAGATTTGTTAAATTTCATAGACAAAAAAGTTTACTCTGAAATGGATGACGACAGAGAAATTAGAAATGAAACAGAAATAACTTAACAGTTCGGTGGTGAATAGATTCTGATCTTCAACGTTAAGACTGTTTAACAGTTATTGTCTATAAAATTAAGTATTGGGCAGAACTATATTTCAGAGTAATAACCCAAATTGTATGCACATCAGCAGCATCTAACCGCTCTTGATATTTCCAAAGCGTCTGATCGAGTCTGCTATCGCAACCTTCTTTCCAACCCACAATCTTATGGTATAATTCCGAGCCCTTTACGAGTGGATTGTCACTTTCCTCTCTGATCATTCACTGCGTCATGGTATGGTTTCCTCTGATTTTTCCATCATCACCGGTCTAATTCAAGGGGATAGGTAAAAGCTGGGGGCTTTTACCTAATCTTTCACTAACGGCCTATTCGGATGAGTCAAGTTTCAAGCTCTTCCATGGACAGTGCCTTAAACACTGATCTTCTAACCATTCTCAAGGAGGTTAAAATCATTTAGTCCATTTTAATGTTATCAAAACACAATCCCGCTTATTTCCGACAAGATGGCCTTGCCTCACTTTCCCTCACCTTTGAAAACACTCTGCTCACCAACAAAAATTAGTTTTCCCTTCTTGGGATGACTTTCACATGTAGCCTATCTTGGTATAAGTCCATTACATCCACAGCCTCTTTATCCTCCAAAAAGCTTGGTATTCTTTTTCGGTCTTAATATTACTTCTGTTCAACTCCTAACATTTTATAATTCTAAATCCGTCCAACCATAGAATATGATTTCCACATTTGGAATGATAAGCCAAAAAACTCTTCCCTCAGAATGCTAAATATGGATCCAGAAGAGAGCCATTCGCTTAACAGACAACCCGTTTCTCAATGAATCCCTCCAAACGCTTTCCTATAGACTCTGTCTTTTATGTAGGCATTTCGATGGACATTGTTACACTGAATCCGGCTGTCGCTATTCCTTTATTTCTTTATCATTAGTTGCTTTGGACTAGAGTTACTAAATTAAAGACAGCTATAACGTATTTAACAATCTGAGCCTATTTCTGAAGGCTCAGAAAGAGGCTCAAATTCTGACATATCACGACCGTTTATGAAAGTTTTTAGGCGACAGGTGATTTTAAACAGTAGGCAAAATATTAAGACCTTGCTTAATGGAATCCTAAAATGGCATTGGGGAAAAATATTTGTTCATCACGGGAGGATTCCTGCTTTACGGAATTCCTATCAAATGCCACGCACAAATGGGTTCCACTCATTCTAGGATAGGAGGACGAAACGTGTTAATAGATCGGTTTGTTTTCCAGAAAGAAAACCTGAATTTTCAAAAGAACACATTTGTTACCTCGCATGAGGATGGTTAACTCTGCCTCGGCTATTTTCAAGAATTAAACTGCGTATACTATACTTGAAGGGATTCGAATCCAGGACTATTCAACCAGAGAGCAAGTTCCAACACCACGACCCCGAGATTAAGAGTCTCGTGCTCTACCGACTGAGCTAGCAGGGCTGATGCTGTCAACGGTACGAGCAAGACTTTCTTAGTAACCAAGGGACGTCAAAATTGAGTAAATATCATCATGCAAAAGCTTTGCAGGAATGGCAAATGAAACGCGAGATGTTAACTATATTAGTGAAGGATAAATATCGCACGCAGCACTGTGAACCTGCCACAGTTCTAGCCGAGTGACTAGCGTGTCGGCTCTCCAACAAACAGGTCGCGGGTTCGAATCCTGCCATAAGCATGGATGTTTGTGATTGTCTTTAGGTTGGAGATGAATTTCACCGTCCGGTGCGAGTTCGCTTCCTTGCTTAGTGGAACTTGAAAAAGTTCCATGCTTGGTGTCTAGAGCAGGGTTTCTGGACTATGTAAAAAATAAATTAAAATACAAATATGCACAATTGATAAAAAAAAAAGGAAAACACTCATGATACAAATGCACTATAAGTTTACAAAAAAAAATAAAAATAAAAAATTCCTGAATGTCACATAAAACAAATGCAAATCGTATTTTGAAAAAGAAAAAGAAATTTAAACAGAAATGGGTTAAAGAAATCTTGGTCAATAAAATAAAATAATTACTTAAAAAACTCGTAGGATAATTGATGTCTTCTGAACCCTTTTCCTTTTTTTTTCATTTTTTTTTTTTTCATTTAATCTTCTAACCCAAGTCTACCTGAATCGGAATAAATATCAATTAACGGGTTACATGAATAACGGGAGCATTACTCAAATAAAATCACGCACGCACACACACACACACACACAAATAAAAGAAAGAAAAAAAAACCAAGCCGCATACCGCAGTACAAAAAGGCTTTGTGACGGTGAGCTGATAACGGAAACAAGGAGTGGTATAAATTACACTGCTCCAAACGTTTCTTACGTCTGTTCGGAGTTCCGTTCTTTGAACTCCTCCAGGGAAGAACACTCTCCTAGACTAAGCCCCTGAGAATGCGAGTGACGGGCCTCCTTGCACTCTTCGCTTTGTGCTTTTTTTTTTTTTAAAAAAAAAAAGGCCCCCAGTAGTGAGGCCCAGTGTGAAACACGTATTACAGCAGGATGATGGGAAGGTATAAAAAAAAAAAAAAAAAAAAAAAAAAAAAAGCCGAGTGCACTCTTGTCTATCGCCCCACCCTCAGGAGTAAGTGATACACAGAAGATTCGCCATCCTCCAAACGGTCGTGAATAGAAGCAAGGCCATTTCTTTAATACACACGATAGGAAAGTTCGACTTTCCATTGTTAGCTTCTAACATACTAATCGAAGCACGCTTACGTCACTGCAACAAATGACGTCATCGGGAGATCGTTCTGTTAGCATGGTAATAATGTAAACAACTCTGTAAAAAAAAAAATATATATGCATGCTTAACTTGCTGGTGCTGATTAATCAAGTTAATTCGCGTGCGCCAAACTGAAACCGGTTTGAAATACGGTTCGCTGCCAATAATATCCATCTCCGTGCCACCCAGATGTGAGTAATGATAGATATCTGACAATATAAACTGGACCTATGGTGACTGGTGACGCATTTCTATGTGTGTGTCCGTTTCGGGGGAAAGTGAACCTGCGGAGAGGGAGGAGGAGAGAATAAAGCCAACATAAAACCAGTCGAGGGTCACTCAGAGGCTCTCGGAGGGATTGGAGTCCTTGATCTCAGAGATGAAAGTCGCCTCGCGCTACCGGGAAAGAGAAGAACAGTTCTTATTTTATTTACTTAGCGGAGAGAAGATGAAAGATAATAAAACAGGGAGGAGCGTAATCTCTGGAATCTTGTGGGGAGAAAATCCGTAAAGCATTGATGGCATGCACGCTACCACGTCGCTGCCAACGCAAAACCGTTCCCAGCTTTTAAACTGCTGACATAATTAAAGGGATGTAAGTCGCTCAAAACGCACTTTTTATCAACCGATTGGCCTTTAAACCAGGAAAAAACACTGGGATTTATTATTTATTAATATATTTACTAATACACAGTTTTCACTAAACACGACAGTACAATCAACGACTTTTTTTTTTTTTTTTTACGTAACTCGTATTATATATTTATGACGAACAGCATTAAACTCAGTGCTTGAACCAGACAACAAAAACAATCAAGGCCGACACGCACATGCCGTCATTACAGATTTCCCAATCTCCCGCCGATGATAGCAAGAAAAATTGCAATGGACATTGAGAAAGATGGATACGAAACACAGTAGTTAGGTTGCAATTTCTTTTCTCCTCTCCCCCCCCCTCTTTCTCTCAAAATAACTGATTACATTACAAAAAATGCTAAGTGAGGACGTGTCAAGGACGTTAGCTATCACGTGGAAGATTTCTGGGTTGAGAAGTTTACAAATTTGTTTACAAATTGCCCTATTTCGAAATCTTTATCATCCAAATTCCCATCAAATGTAACTATCCATCTTCTCTTCCCCCCCTCTTTATATATATATATATATATATATATATATATATATATATATATGCCAACAATGTTGTGAGGAAACGAAATCTAGAGGGCGCGGACAGTTCCCTTCAGATGTACGCGTGGCAGACGACGGTTTGATAGTCATCGCTGAGGGTTGAAGAAGGTGAGTGACCGTGTTGAAGCAAAACATAGTTTGCCCTTTAGCGCCATAGTGATTAGCCATTCCAAGTGACATCCGCCCACGCATGATCTAAATAAATCACGGTCCGTAGCACCTACTGCCTTGAAAACGCTCGCTGTGCAGATAACGGTTACCGGCTTTAAAAGAAAAAAAAAAAAAAGAATAAAAAAAAATATTATGTGGCGGATTGATAAATACAACGAATTCACTTTCGTGTGGTATTTTCCTACCACACACAAAATCATCAAACCAAAAATTATATAGCGTTATTAACTACCTAGCAACGTTAAGTGGAATGACGTCGTTAAATAATAACATACGCCGAAAACATAAAAGGTTGATCTTATCGCTAAGTGACAGAATCAATTAAGTTGTGTGTTAGTAATGAGGTGTATGTCGGATACATAAACATCAATTACAGAAGAACAAGTCCTAGACGTCCGGTGACACAACAATTGAACACACACACACTCACAAAAGGTACACAATGTAATAACCAACAGCATACACCCACTATTGTTATAGCACATTTAGTCCACGTGGCTCGAGGTGTGCAATAAAGCTAAGTCAATTTTCCATTGTTTCCCAGCAGCAACAAGGAAAAAAAAAAAAAAAAAAATGAAATCGACATTGTACTCCAGGAAAATTTGGTTCGAGGCTATCACCAGTCGTTGCACTATTGGCAAGCTTTCTTAGAAGGTAGAAAGCATGCGCGAAGTGTAATATTGGTGCAAACAACAACAGCAAAAAAGAGGGTGGTAGTTTCAGCTGCTTAGATATTAATGGGTAATCTATTTTCGAATCCGCTTTATAATTACTGAGTAATAGGCGTTCGCCTTGAAAAGGGGGGGGGGGGGAAGAAGAGCGCGAACTGTAGTCAAACTTTTAAACAGCATGGAGGGGGGAGGAAATGACTGCTATTTGGCAAATAACGCAGTCATTAGGGTCTATTACACGGCCATATAAGTGACGTTTTTTAAAGTTTCCGAAGACAGCTGTCTCGTCAAGCGTGTTATCCATACTGTAATTAATATCTGTGAATATACAAATTAGGTTCTGGCTAACCTTGATGCCGATTCCGAATTTATTAACTTGTTATACACTTAATAGGCTATAAGAACGGCATTAATTAAAAACTAAAAAAAAATAAATAAATATAAATCTCAATTGACTTACTGCTGATATTAAATATTTTAAGTTTTTTATGCGTATATTTATATTTTTACTAGGGGTGCTCCTTCCCCCCCCCCCCGGCGCTTACGGTGCCCAATCCTCCCCGAGTTCCGGGCTGGTAAGACAAAAAACGTTTCAAATTTCGGCCTATCTTTTTATCTATAGAGAGTAGATATGTATTCAAAACTGTATTATTTTGAAAACGGTGGGAGAATGAGTATGCTATCCACTCGACTAACCAGGCCAGCAGTTAGAGCCACTAATCACAATAATAATAAATGCATGGAGTAAACACAACAAAATATTGAGTGCAAAAAAGTTAACTTTTTTTACACTCAATATTCGCAGATCGGATCACACGGTGGCATTAATGGATGATTTTCACTGTACGGTGTGAGACCACACCCTACTTATTATTAAAACGGCTTTTTCAAGCCAATGGCTCGGATCATCTTACCTTTAACCTATTCACAGTACTAATTATTATAAGATTACAGTCTTTAGTAGGTGAGATTAACTTTTAAAAAAGTTTTCACAGGTCATTCTGCGAAGGAAAAAAAAAAAGTAAATATATATGTATCATAAACGAAGTGCTTGGTGATCCTGCACTGATAATACTCTAAGATCGAGTGATATTCATTCCCTACTGAAGTTGTTTATTTTAAAAATGGCTGCCATGAATATACATATCGTATAAGCATTATTACGGGAACAATAACCAAGCAATTCTGAGCGTCATAACATTTGCTCGAACCAAGTATCAAATATAAAGAGCATCGACATCGGCAATACTTTGTATTGTATGCTTTTGTTCTATCACAGCAATAAAGTGAAAATGTAATATCGAAATGCTGTAATATGTAAGGTTTGGATTGTTCAAACCAGAGCCGGTGCTAGGATCTTTGTCGCCCACATGCAATGTCTATCTAAGCGCCCCTGTAACGATCCGGGCGTGTGTGGTTCTTTTACGATAATAAAAATTTAAATTATTTGAAATTTCTTAAATAAATTTTGACAGAACAGCCACACGTTGGTTCGATAAATGTAACGAACCGGGGGTGTTGACTAGGCCAGATAATCGTTAAAAACCCGTATATTCAAAAAATTCTCAAAAGTTATAGCAAATTTTGATAAAGCCACTTCACTTTAATCGTTGAATATAATGATACAGGAATTTTAGCTTTCTCACCAAACCGAATCGCTAACAAAATTAAAATGAATTTTAATTAAAGTTAAAATTTATTTGAACTAAAGTTTAAAAAATTCTTGCATTTTACAAGTTACTAAATTCTTAGTAACTTGTAAATAAATTTTAATAATTTTTATAAGTGGAACTATCTTTTAGGAAAATAAAAGAAACTCAAGATAGATGAGAAAATAAGAAATGAATTCAGAAATAATTAGAACATTTAATATAAGTATTCAAAAAATAACATCTTCAGAATAACAGAAAAAAAATTAAATTACATAAATATACTTGCAATTTTTTTAAATAAAATTTTAGGGTTTTTGATTTCATATTCACAAAATTAGAAATAATGGTCTTAACGTCTAATTCCGCACATATATCAATTTCAATAGCTATTAACGCCAAATTAACAAGACTTTTTTGTGACATACTTGTTCTTAAGTAGGTTTTAATCAATTTTAACTTGGAAAAGGAATGTTCACCGCTCGCTACACTAACAGGTAAGGTTAATAGTGTTCTTAAAGCAATTGAAAAGTTAGAGAAAGATGAATTATTGGACACAAAAAAAAATTAAGAATATCGAAATGGTTTTGAATATTTAAATTGTCTTTCCGGAAAATATTCCGGAAAGCACATAACTCGTCATATAGTTCTAATGCATTTACGTCTTTATTGTCGCCGTCCTTCAAGAGAATCTCTAAATCGTCATAATTTTTTCGTAAATCTTCGTTATTAATTTGTAGTAATCTATACAATAAATTGAAATTACCATAATATGTTTTTAGTTGTTCAAAACATTCTATTAACGAACACATTGTTAAGTCTAGAAGTATATAAAACACATTCACTCTAAATGTATCTTCTGGCGATTGTGGCGTTTCGTCATGATGCTCGTAGTCAAATTGTCGTGTCTTCTTTCGTCGTCGAACTTCCGTACCAGTTTTAAATTCTTGTTCTCTGTCCACCTCTTCACTCAGTTCTTTTGCCGTTTTAGAACTTCTTTAAAATTTGTATCAGATCGATACTCTTGTAAGAATATTTTTAAGTTTTCGATAGATTCTAAAGCAAGTGTAATGTTCATATTTTTGTCTTGAAGCATTTTACTCACAGGGTTTATTCTGTTAAGTAAATCATGCCCAGTTATAAGAGAGCAAATAAATTTGTAGTCGTTTATTTTAGCACATAATGTTTGTGCTTCCCTGAGTTTCTTTATTAAAATGTTCATAATTTAAAATTTCAAAAAGTGCATCGTAAATTTCTCCTGACTGATATCGTAGAGGGCGGATTGCATTAATTTTACTTTCCCATCGAGTTTCTGATGGCTGTTTCAATGTTAATTTTTTTACGAACTCAGCATGAAGGACATTTCATTCTCTTACAAACGTTGGGCAATCTTTTAAAAGGATTGCCCAACGTTTGTAAGAGAATGAAAAGAAATTGTATATTTCTTGAATCATTGCAAAGAAACTAATTGTATCTGCATTCACTTTGGCTGCATCGTTAATGATTAAATTTAGAGTATGAGCAGCACATGACACGTAAAAAGCTCGAGGATTTTTGTTCAAAAGCAAATTTTGGAGCCCATATTTTTTCCCTTTCATATTTGCCCCATTGTCATACCTTTGACCTCGCATGTCTTCAATGGGAATGTTCCATTATTGTTGCACATAAACCACGTCCTGTGGAATCTGATATATCTGCAAAACCTAAAACGTTTTTCCTGATCTTGACAATTCCATTGTCACAGAAAACAAAGCGAATAATAATGGTCATTTGTTCTGTTTTACTTACATCACGTGTGCAGTCTAAAATTATGGAATGATATTTAGATTTTCGAATTGATAATAAAATTGTATCCCTGATTGCGTTACTTCAAGTTTCCAATATTTCATTTTGACTGTCTTTACTCAAATAGTGTACTCTATTGTTTCGTTGTAGGGTCCTTTCAACATGATTTTCCATAACGGGATCACACTTCGCAAACAGTTCGACTAATTTTAAAAAATTGCCGTTATTCCTTTCGTATAATTTATCAGATGATCCGCGAAAAGCTAAATTTTGGCTACCAAGGAATTTTATAATTTCAATGAAGCGTTCTAAAACACTCGTCTAATGTTTTTTTTTTTTTTTTTCATTTCATACATGCTTTGAGTCTGGCAATCAATATTAGTTTTGTTTTTTAAAATTTTATCAAGTTCCTTCCATTTTAAGAAATTTTTCATGTGAGTTAAACTAGTCTCATGTCTATGCAAAGTTGTACATTTCTCCAATCGTTATAACTTCTACAAGACTACTTGATTCGGTAGGCGCGAAAGGTTTGCAACAAAAGCAAAAAACAGAATTTAAAGTTTCGGAATAAATGAGCCATGTTCTTGGCACGAGGTTACCGTTTTCCATTTTTCTATTATAATACGTGTCGCCAAATTTACGACCATATGTATTTCTGGGATATATTATATTTCTCTTTTGAACAGGCACCATTTCAATTAAAACAACTCGTAATTTTTCATCAATATTTCCCCATTCACCTGGATCTTCTAAATTTACAGACACTAACAATGTGTTAGTTCAGTGGTCAACTACAACTAAATCTTCTCCTAACTGTTTTTCACTTAAATCATGCGTCTTGTTATCTTGTTCAATAGTTGCAATACTACTTTCATGAAAACTGGATGATGTGCACAGTTCTTCAACTCTGATTTCTGATGTATCGAGTTGGCTACAATCTGCATCAGAATATTTTAATATATTAACAAATTTATTAAGAGCCCCAGTTTGTTTCTTAACATCTGCTTCTTTCGCAGAATCACGCTTACGATTTTGTGCACCGGATAACTTTTTTTTTTATTTTTGATTCCATTTCTATTTTATACCCACAAGAAATTATTACACAACACGACATAGAGACGAAATGATAGTCAGTAGCCTACTGAGATGCGTGCCATATGACTGGTTAACTAGTAACAAATGTTTTGTACGAAAATTCGTTTGTGCACATAAAAACCGTTCACCATTTCACTTTAGATAGACTGCAGTAGATACAACTCTGCAGGCAAGCGTTTAGCCTGCTCTCGCTGCAAAACTGTAAACAGCCGACTGATCAAAGAGGCGGCAATATACAATTTTTTTACATTTTTATTCCGTGTATCCGGCCTTATTTATTTTAATATTGATCATTCTAAGAATTTTTTGTTTTCATGATAAAAATTTTGTTTCTTAAAAATGAACTTATGAACGGTACCCCGGCGGAGGCGCCCCCTTCGTAGCGGCGCCCGCATGCTCCGCATGTCCACTTCCGCCGGCCCTGGTTCAAACGTTCCAGAGACTCTACAAGTTTCATCCAGAATTTCTTTTTTTACAAAAACTTGGTGAGCATTCCTTCTCATTTCTACAATTTAGACACCATGGTCTTAAATAGAAGTAGTAACACGTTGAAACCAGGGAGATTCAATGTGGACACACTGTATATGTTAAGCATTGTTGTATAGCAGCTACGTTTAAACAAAAAATAATCAAATGTCAAGTCATCCATTTACTTGAGATAAAAATTTCAGCCCATAAGTCTCACACTCCGTCGCGAAACTGGGATCACCTTTGGCGCTATCCCTAATTTCAAATCATTAGCTGTGGGAATATATGCTATTAAACAACATTAAAAATTAAATAATATATTTATGGGTTATAATTTTACAAAAAAAGAAAGTAATTATAAAGAAATTTATCTTACTTTTTGTTACGATACTGGGCCCAACTGATTGAATCCGGCTTAAGGGCGCTCTGATCACACTGTAAATTGCAAAACAAAATCTTTATATCGTAGGGCAATGGGATGGGCACATTGCGCCCTTCGATTGGAAAATACATGATTTCGATTCTCGTCGTAACGAGAGGATTTATTTATTTATTTTTTTTTTTTTTCAGTTGAAGATGAGTTAGCCTATTTCATAAGGGGACAACAGAGTTTTTCTCTCGGAAACTCGGGTTTTCATCCTGCATACAGGCAAAAAAATATACAATTGGTGTGCAGAAGATAGCGTTGTGTCTTAATGGTAATAGTATAGACTGGAGGATTGTGATCATTATAATACAAAAAAGATACCCTTTTGTATAAAAAAGTATGTATGATATGTACGACTTTTATATGTTCAGCAAGCTATCAACTGTGCGCATATACCATATATATTTTTTTTGTATTGAATGCACTGACGTTCAATGCAAAAAAAAAATATATATATATATATATATATATATATGTTAAAAATACCAAGCAATTTTAAACCTGGTTTTACTCCATTTCCCAAGTATATATATATACACACACACACACACACATACATACATATATACGTACATATATACATACATACATATATACACACAGGGTGTCCCAAAATTCACGCAAGAAGTAATTTTGATAGAAAACACAGGAGGTTTTTTTTTTAATTAAAAATTGTAATTTCTTATTGATTCATAAAGTATACAGTACAGCGTTATGCATGGAATAGCATATCCGGTAAATGGCCTCCACGGCTTTGCTGGCACATACGCACTCTTTTGTCGAAATTTTCCATGACCGTTTTGCATAAATGTGGCTGAATTTCGTTGATACAGCGCTCAATTTCCTCCTTCAAGGCGTGGGTGGTCGTGGGCTTGTTGGCATAAACCTTAGACTTCAAAAAACCCCAAAGAAAAAAGTCCAACGGCATTATCAGTCAGATCAGTCACATGATCTGGGCTGCCAATTCTGATCACCAAAATGGGAAATTACACGACCAGGAAATGACTCATGCAGTAATTGAATTGTTTCTCGGGCTTTATGGCATGTGGCACCGTCTTGTTGAAACCACATGTCGTCCACATCCATATCTTGCAATTTAGGCCCAAAAACTGGATTATCATGTCGCGATAGCGAGCACCATTAACTGTTATTGCCTTACCAGCAGCATTTTCGAAGAAGAATGGACCGATGATGCCTCCAGCCCAAATTCCGCACCAAACAGTGACACGTTGTGGATGCATTTGTTTCCCAACAATCACTCGTGGATTTTCTGAACCCCAAATGCGACAATTTTGTCGATTAACGAAGCCATCAAGATGAAAATGAGCCTCATCGCTGAAGACGATTTTGTTCGAAAAATAAGCATCCACTTGTTGTTGTTCCATAATCCATTCAACGAACTCTCTTCGCTGTGTGTGGTCATTTTTAATAACCCTGGACTGTGAGCTGTCACGTTATCTTTTTTTTCTCGTTGGCAACACTTTACCGCACAAATGGCGCTAAATTTAAATCTTGCGTGAATTTTGGGACACCCTGTATATATATGTCCGCGCGTGCACACACACACACACTAGGAGCCTACAAATGAATACTATGCAGAACTCCACTCAAAAGCAATGTAAGCTGTGTATGTCTTTCAGTTGCATCTTTTGCTTAGATAAAATCTTGAGTTTCTGGTATTCAAATTAAGGTATTATGCTTCGAATCAATTTACGCTTTCTCCACCATATCAAAAAACAGTTATATACCTGAATGACCTTACAAATGCGACAAGATTTTTTTCCCTCGGGTGGGTTTTATTTTAAGTAACTTTATTTCTCAATTTATTGCTACCCTATTTGTTGAATAAATGGCTTGCTTTCTTGTATATTTAATCGTGTATATCAATATAAATTTTATTTCAGTTGTAAGAGATCAGATAACACGACAGTGGTGGGTGCGCACACGTGATTAGAGAAAAGAAAGAAATCTGTCAATGTGCTTCTGGAAGAGTTGTGGGGCTGCATTCATGGGGGGGAGGCAGATAAGTTCGCTTGCTGAGTTTGAAGCTGAACAGCATATGGATGTTGACTAGCAGTTACTCGAGTTCATGCATGATCAGAAGAAAGCGGAGGAATGGTGCAACCATTTCAATGGAGCAGCGTCCTTGGAAACATCTATAGAAAAAAAACATAATGCAGAGGCCAAGAATCCATGGGAAAGTGATTAGAGGGAGTCAGCGAGAAAGGTTCTTTTAAGCGTAGCTTCCTTCTGAATATAACAAATCAGCTCGAGGGAGGGCGTTGGTGTGAGCCACCAGATGTGAAAACAATTTTCTAAGGCCCTGAGGCTTTGGAGCCTATAAAGTGTCAGAAATAATATTTAGAACGAAAAAGAATATCAAGATTTTTTTAGACGATGAAGGGGCTATGGATATGATGTGTTTATGCCAGGATGGGTTAGGGGTGAAGGTCAGCCTAAGAAGAGAAAACCGATCTTAGTTGGTGAGCTGATCTATAGGAGAAAGAGTGTAGATGAAACACAGAGACTCTGGAAAGGCCGGCGTTGAATATTATGTGAAACTAGAAGGAGAGAGAGAGAGATTGTGGATCTGTAATTTCCCAAGAAGACCATCTCACTACTTAGGCTGTAAGATATGAAAAAATACCAGAGAAACGTGTAGTGAGACTAGGGATTTTCTCTGTGAAAGAAGAGAATGCATAATTTTCTTTAAAAAAAAAAAAGTGAAAAAATTAGTGTAAGGCACGTCATTTCAATATGACGTCATATAGTTCTTTCCCACCTTGTATTTAATGATTTCCTTTAAAAGACTTCCAATAAGAACAACGTTGTGGATCATAACGAATTCTCTTACACGAACATATACGGGGAGAAGAAGAAGTAACTAATTTGTATTGAATAGAGACAAAAAATAAATAAATAAAACATGCTTCTATTGGATGCATAAAAATTATGTGGGATGAGTAAATTTTTCAAAGCCTGATCACCTCCTTTTCAACTCCGTAAAATCGTGCTTTTTTTTTTTTTTTCATTTATAAAATGAGAATTAGAGAAAAGACCTTCTAATGATGACTCTCATTAATTTTTTTTTCCCATCAGTGGAGGTCACCGAAGGAAGGATACACAAGCAGGGAATTATCCACATACTTCAGTAGCAGAAATGGTATCATATAATGGATAAAAATAAAAAATAAAACAATTGAAATTTCGAGTTCAAGTGCACTGTAAATTATGCATGAGTCACCGATAAAAACTTCTTTAATGCAATTACAGTTAGCTAAAACTTATATCGAATGTCTTTTATTTTTTTTTTTTTATGAAATAAATGCGACAAAAGTCTGTTCATTAACTTTAAAGCAAATCTACTTGGTGAACTGTAAAATGAGCGAACCCCAAAGAGGATGTAGATAATCTGCTGTCCCTAACATTAATCTACCAGACCTAAACTACAAGAAGACGCTAATGCAATCAAGTGGCAAAGATCATCCATCAAGCAAACAATTATATTAAAGTACAGTACTTACTGTTGGGGTTTGGTCCAAATATATTGCTCCCATCGATTTTTCTGTTTCCTGGCACAGTTCGTATCTGTGTCTAAGATTTCTGATGTGTATTATGATTCACTGCCTGCAGAGGATGACTCACGGCTGCCTAGACAACAAAAGATAATGACTCTACTCACAAGTCGATAAAGTAATATTTCAGTACAAACAAATAGGGTCAAACTACAAATATACCTTCATTATTATCTTCATATTTTACGATTGAAGACGATTTTTTTAAAGTTAAAGCAAAGAACAAACCTTAGTTTACCACATTTTGACGTTGTTTTCATTTATTTATTCGCTCTCAAAAAAAGTAAAAAAAAAAAACACGAGTTTTTTCTGTACTTCCTATAATGCAAAAATCTATTAATCAAAGGTTAGATTAATCTAATAGAACATTCTGAAAAAAATTACAGGCGTATTAATAGTAAAAGGACTGGCATGTCCACAGCACACATCCCATCATGAACTTACAGAAAATGTTGATTTCGGATTTCTTACATTTTTTTAATTATTATTATTAAAAAGTCTGCATAATAATATCACAAAACCTGGCAATGTTTTCGATTTCTAAAATTCTATCGTTTAAAAACTGAAAAGCATAAAATAAATAAAATGAAATATACAAATGAGACAAGGAAGATTTTTTGTAAAACTGTTTGTTTCATATTTGACCAAAGGCCAAGAATGCTAAAACTGAAACGAACATAAATTGCTAAGAAAACGCAATTTTCTTTCTGTTTTTTTTTTTTCTTTTACTGTGATGCAGGTGAAGAGCTTTATCTGAAAGACATTACAGCAGTTAACCACTATAATATTCCAATTCCACAAGCAGTTAAGGCGCATAAAAATATCGAAAAACTCCCCTTATCGATTCTTTGACTTGGAACTCGCCAAAAATGAAAGGTGGTGATATTTACGAGCGTCTCATTTTCCCTAAATTCCTACAAGAACATAATTTTCTAGTGAATCATCTCCCTGAAAGCAAGTAGCTCTTCCTTTTATCTAATCTACTGTGATGCATCGGTGGTTAGTGGCGATCTTAATAGAATTCTGCTTCCAACGCCTGACTTCGCCACAGTGAGCCAAGTGAAGGCACAATCCTTCAAGTTCGGTGTGGGGGGGAGGAGGGAAAAACCTTGTGTTTTCCCCTCCTTCCTCTTTGTCATTATTACTTGACGGACCTTCGTAGCCGTGAGCCAGCAACAACCCACGTCTCTTCTTTCCTTGCGATGCACGAATACTTTGTGGTGCCAAGCAGTCTCCGAGAACGAGACGACCCGTGTCATGGTCGTGAGAATACGTCACGACCAGGATAGTGGTTCCTTCTCAACGAAAGCCACTTTTCTCTGGGGTGCCTAATCGTACCGAATAATGATTTACAACTTCTGAAAATAGCATCGAAGAAGTCTGCACCAAGTCGTGAGCGATGCCTTAACACTTTTAATACAAATGGGAGATGAGGTTTTAATAATAATAAAAAAAAAGACGTTGAAATCTCACAATTAATTCACTCTTTCGTAAAAGGTTTCGTATGATTGTTGGATTGCTGAGCAAAGCAATCCCACAATTTCTGTATGTGTGAAATTTAAGTATTTTATCTTAACGCATGCTCAGAATTTATGTTCATTTCACTCTAGTTGTTATGGTAACAGTGGCTTTTGAAGAATGGCAAAAAAGGTGTCAATTTCTAATATTAACCAAAAGTTTATTGGTTACATTCAGAGGATTATTCTTATTAAAAATAGGAAATTCTATGAGTAAATTTTTAGAACAATTTCGGTACAATTTCTACCAAATTTCAGTAGTCAGGAGGAGCAGGTATCAACATTTTTGTCATACATCAAAATAAAGAAGAAGAAAAAGATTAATGCACATATTCGTTTTGAATTCGCTTCTGCTTCAAAATGGATACGAGGTGAGGTGGTGATGATAAAAAAAAAATCATAATAATATATGATTTTACCATGAAAACAGTAAAACGTTATGTGACATAAATATTACTTAATTGATGTACGTTGATCAGATTTGTTTTGTTTTTCTATGACAATTTTAAGAATTGTCGGAATAAACTTTCATCAAAATTAAAAGGATCGATTTGTTTATTTATTTTTGTCAATCCTATTGGTGGGATTGACAATAGGCTTAGCCAGAAACAACTCACGTCTCTCTCGGGTGCGAAATCTTACCACTGCTTAGCTAAACAGCCAGAAGAATATTTCAGCAGTGCGCCCGTCAATAGAGAGGGGAACTTCGGGTCTCCAGCCGTTTCGTTATACCATAAGAATTACATGCATAATGAAAACTACTTCTGAGAAATGGTGGCAAAGTGGAGTGCGTGGAAATAATTATTTTTAAAGACTGTTTTTCTTTTTCTGGCTTAACCACCCGGCGTTGTTAGGACAAGTGAACACTTAAAATGACTTATTATCCTTGTGACAAGTTGATTAATAATCGCCGCCTTTAAAAATAAAGAGGAGAGCTACCACGTTCGAATTAAAATGGCTGCGAAAATAATGGTCGCAGGAACGAAAGAGGAAAAATATAATCTGTAAAATTAAACATGAATTCGGTAAGAAAAATTGCACGCTCCTGTCGCCACTACGTGAAAAGGAGCATTGGAAGAATGCTCGGAAAAACTTAATAACAGTCTAGAAAATCATAATTATAGGATGGGTTTTTGGAAATAAAACAGATAACTACTTAAGAGGGACGAAACATTTTACTATTTCCACTAAAGCTATTTTAATGTGGTAAAGATGAAAAAATTCTCACATCAATGAATAAAATTACTTTTCACTGTTTCAGGGCACGCGCCAATAGTCAATTTCAAGCCTCATTTGTTTGTTTCACGTTATCGTCAAAAAAACTGATTACTGGGCGCGAAAGTAAAGCACCTTATAAGCACAAGTGGTACTGCAATCCATACTCGAAAAAAAAAAAATAGGTTGTGGGTTTGAACCCCGCCATGGGCACGAGAGTTCTCTGGAAAAGCTCCTATAGATCCTTGAGTTTATAAGACTTTTCTTTGTTATTATTACTTAAAAATCATAAAAATAATGAACATAAACGGTATGCATTGATTGATTACGTCTGGGACTTAACTTGCTGAATATCTTAATTTGTATCAGCCACATTTGTATGAATCAAGGATCTTTACTCAAGGCATAGTTAATGACTGTGATTGACTTTTTTTTTATATAAAAAACCCAATACTACACACAAGGAGCTGCAGAACGTATGATCCATAGGTTCTGAGGTAATAATAATAAAATTATTATTATTATTGCAAATATTTCGGCATGTAACTCACACAGGTGATATCAGTGAACAAGAAAGTTAGAACAAAGAAATATTATTCCTTTTTTACAGATCTAAGCCCCCAACACATACGACTGTGGTCTGAAAAGTTCTCGGCCTCGACCATAGATGGCGACACTATCGGCAAGGATTTTTTTTTCTAAGTTGGTACGTCTGTCATAAGCATCCATGTGAAATTGCAAGTCATTCTATCAAGTAGTTTGTTTTATACAACTGTCTGAAGCAAAAGTGTTGTCCGTATCCCTTGAAATGGATAAAATTGAGTATTGTGCGGTTATAAAATTCTTTGTAAAAGAAGGTTTAACGGCAAAAGAAATTCATTCGAAGTTCATAAACGTTTATGGGCACTCTTCTCCTTCGTTTTCGACAATTAAGGAATGGGCTGCCGAGTGTAAACGTGGCCGTACCAGCCTTGAAGATGATCCACGTGAAGGACGTCCAAAAATGTAACACCAGAAATCATTGATCAAGTGCACGATATGGTATTGGATGACCAGTGAGTCAACGTGCATGAAATTGCTGAGACTATAAGCATTTCAAAAGACGTGTAGGATATATTTTGCATTAAGAATTGCAAATGAAAAAAGCTTCGCGCAAGATCGGTGCCGCACTCACACAAAAACGCACTCGCATGAAAATCGCTGAACAGTGCTTGGAACATTTTAACAAGAATAAAATTGATTTTGCGCGTCGATTTATTACTATGGGTGAGACTTGGATACACCATTACACACCAGAATCCAAACAGCAGTCAAAACAGTGGACAGAAGCCGGTTGCTCAGCGCCAAAGAAGACAAAGTTATGGCATCGGTGTTTTGGGATGCTAAAGGCATTTTGTTTATTATCTTGAAAAGGGTAAAACAATAACCGGGGAATATTATTCCGATCTTTTAACCAGACTAAATGAAAAAATTCGTGAGAAAAGACCCGGTTTGCAGAAGAAAAAAATTATATTTCAGCAAAACAATGCACCGGTCACAAACGTGTTTTGGCAATGGGAAAATTAAGGGATCTGCACTATGAATTGTTGGAACATCCACCCTATTCCCCAGATTTCACTTCCTCTAACTTCTATCTCTTCCCAAAACTAAAACCCTTCCTCGCTGGTCAGAGTTTTTCTTCTAATCAAGAGGTGATTGCAGCTGTAGAGGGATATTTTGCAGATCTCACTGAGAACCACTACAGGGACGGGATAATGGCGCTGGAGCATCGCTGGAATAAACATATTAGTCTTAAGAGAGATCTTTTTGAAAAATAAAAATAATTTTGAAATTATAAATTCCTTTTTTCATTGTTAGGCAGAGAACTTTTCAGAACACCCTCGTACATACATAATTTACTTATGGTGGTTTAACAACTTAATAACTTGATAAAATAAACTGATTTAATAAAATAAACAGCGTAAGGACATAAAATAATATCGTTCTTTGGCCTTCAGATTCGTTCTGGAATTTCCTTATTTCACCAAATATTCATTTGCTATCGGAACTGTAGCGATAATATAAAATTGATTCTAAAAGTTGAAATAATTTAACATTTCAGTTTAATTTAAATTTAAATGAAACAGTTTTGGGCTCATCGTTATAACGGAAAGAAAACGATGTCTTTCCACCTTCATACAAGGAGGTAGGGAATGAGAGAGAGAGAGAGAGAGTTGAAGATGGGGGTAGGAAAAAATCCAGTTCTATTTTCCGCAATGCAAAACTATTAAATCATTAAAGCGATGCCGCTGTTTGCTTGATACACACAATGACCTTGACCCCACTTGAAGTCACAGTTCAACCCCAATGCCAAGATTCCAGAGGGCGAGATCGATAATACTATTGACCTCCCTCTTTATCGCAACGGCAATCAATCCCAGTTAACCTCCTCCAACCTCTTACGGTTTGACAACAGTTACAGCATTCACCCTCCCTTCGTCAGCAAGTCGGCCCTCGTCATCACAATACTCCAACCACAGTTCTTTAAATCGTTCGCATCGTCCCCTCCCCTCTACTCCTCACGCGCGACTTACAATTTTCTGTAAGCGCCCGTACCAGCGGGATGCCACCTCCTTTCGACCTTCTCTATGTGCCATGAACGCTTCGATGACTGCGGTATTGCAAGTGGCAAACTGGCTTAGTGACGTCAAGAAAACTAGAAATCCCCCGCCGCCATAAACTCTATGTTGAGACAAAATAACAGCAGTGTAATGACCATTGCTTATGCAATAACATGAAAAAATAAATAAAAATGATAATTTACTCTGCAAAGAAACAAGAGTAATAATATGCATTAATATAGTGACAATGTTCAAATATGGAGGGTATAAAAATTTATAGTGGCTACACTGCATACCGTATTTACTCGAATATAACTCGCATTTTTTCTCCCAAAAAATTAAAGTTAAAAATCGTGGTGCGAGATATATGCGGGGATTTTCGGAAACTAAATTTTTCAGGAAAAAAACAAACAAACTAAACTGACGTTTATAATTAAATCCTCAGTATTCATTATAATTTATATTTACTCCAATTATTTATAAAACGAAAGCATTTAAATTTTAATTATCAACGCTATTTAAGCAATCGGTCGCTCACCTTCTTTAGTTTATCATAACTTTGAGTTTTAAACCGGTACTGTAACTTAAATGTTTCTCCATATTTCAAGCAAAAATTATCAGTAATTTGCTAGACTTGAGATACGTTATGAACAATCCTTTCCGGATGACTAGCGAGAAGTGAAAGCAGAGCGCGAAATGGACACCAAAAGTAGGTCGGTAGAAATAGAGCAGTACGAAGACTTGTATATAATTGGTGCAGTATTAACAAAAGATCGCGCGACTTAACGGCAAAGGCAAGCCGACGATTGTTGAGTCGAAATGCTGATTATCTTCAACCGAATTCCAAAATATCTGAAACGGCCATAACAACATTCACTATCTATTTCTTAAAGTTTTAAACTTTTTTCGTGTGCGAGGTATATGTGAAACTTTCTAATTTCTTTTTTCATTGAGTAAAATCAGGGGTGTGAGGGCCAGTTATATTCGAGTAAATACAGCAATTCAAAAGGCTTAATCAGAAAGTAGAATTACGGATGACTGTAGTCGAACAGTGCTAGCATAGCGCTTATCTCAAATAAAAGGGGTGGGGAATAAAAGTCAAGTGAGAATTACAGAGGAATTTCCCTGTTGAATGTTCTAGATAAGATTTATGCTAGCATACTAAGAAAAAGATAAGAAAAATGGATGAGAAACTTGGGGTAGAACAAGATGGATTCAGGGCAAATACGGTTATCAGAATTAAAGTTTCTTGAATTAAAATAGTTGAGAAACCATTGGAATACAGCAACGATTTAAGTTGTAGATTCTGGAAATACATAAGATGAGGTGGCAAAGGAAAAAAAAAACAGTGCAAATTATACGGAGTAAATAGGACATTGTATGTGGAAATTTGTGGTTTATATTTAAGTTTGTAAATCAGCACTTAGAATTAATAAAAAACAAGGATCGTATTATGAAGGACTCTAGCAATAAACCTGATATCAAAATTAGAGATACCAAGCTTTTTGCTTTATGCAGACGATGTTTATACTTAGAAATAAATACAGTACGAGTCTTCAAGAGTCTTTAACTTTAACTGGTTGCTGTTTTCCATGAAAACCATGGAAAACTGCATTCTCATTATGGAACAAGTAAAATTTCAGTTCTTTAGGTATAATTTTCGAGAGCCTCTGTAGCTCAATCGGTTTCGACGATGCCTTCCCCCCCCCCCCAGCTGGAAAGAACCGGAGTTCGAATCCCGTCTATGATGCGAAGATTCTTTATCAGGGTTTTTTCAAGTGAAGGTGAGTTATCTCGTAAGGAAGAGAGTTATCTCTTCTTCAGCTATCCTAGAATCATTGTTACGAAATTCAAGGGTGTTATGGACACTTAAGTAAGAATCGAAGAAAGAAGGTATAATTTTTAGTAAAGATGACAAATTAAATATGACAACGAAGGGGATATAATGAGGAGACAGATGAACAAATTTATATCAACTAAGACGGAAATTAATCAAAACACTAAATGAGCAATACATGACAGTATTGAAAACGATTTTAACTTATGGATATGCGAGTTGGGTTAGAAATAAAACAGCTAATAAGACTAGAGACCATTGGCTAGAAACACACAAAAATTATAGATATCAGAATGGAATTGTCATTGTTAATATTGTAGAAATGGCTGCAAAGAAAGGATCCCCAACGATTCTTAATTTTAGTCCGATTAAGATGGCTTTCCTAAGAACACCTTTAGCATCGTAAGAAAGTAAAAATATTCTAAATTTTCCAGTTGAACATTTTTGTTCGATTGAGCTGGACATTTCAAAAGGACCTTAGCTATGTTAGAAACATCTGTGTTCCAAATTTAGTAGAGGTGTGTTTAACACGACATGCAGAAATGTCTGCGTGGGAAGTTCCCTCCTTTAATTCTTTTATTTTAATCATGCTGAACTTCTAGAGATTTTCAGATAATTTCAATAAATTCTTCTAGTCAGTTTGCTGTTTTGAGTGATGAAAAAACCTTTCCATCTCCATATTAGACCGACTAAAACCATTTCAGGTGAAAAAAATGTACAAAGATTCTTCGCTCCTTAGATGGAATTTGAAGCCTGGTCTCTCCAATCAATGAGCGTGTCGAAACCAATTGACCTTATAGACTCCTTTACAGTTGGGACAATGAAGTTTTGCCTTACGCGTCGATCGAGCTGTCGCCAATAATAAGTTCTGGAAACAGCTTCGTGGATGCTCTGGAAGCCCATTTCCAGTCATCCAGAGATGTTTAAACCGTTTCTGCAGGTTTCGCTTAAGTACTGAACTGTTGTTATCACGTTCGAAGCAAATATCGCGTACTAAAATGGCATGGGGGGGGGGGGGCAACAGAGCTTATTTTGTAATGTTTTGACATTTTATTTAAATTAACTAGAGTAATATGGTGTTAATACATAAATGAATGTTTGTGGTTTTCTAATGTAAGTACAAGCAGATACAAATACAAAGCAAAAACAACAACAACAACAAAAAAAAAAAAACTGTCAGTGATTCTTAACGAAATTTAAAGTTCAAAATACGTTTTCAGATGGGATTTCGTTACGTCGATCATAATAAACAAGTGGGTTTTGCAGAACAACAAAACAGAAATAAAAATTCTTCCACCTTCATTCGAGACTGGTTAACTTATCTTCAGTTAAAAATCCCTTATAAAATTCTCTGTCAAGATGGAATTCTAATCCGGACCTCTCCCACGTGGTGATGCCCCTAATTTTATTTTGCAGTAAAGTACTTTTCCATTTAAAAGGGCTCAACGTCAAATTTTACAATGAAATTCGCAAATGTGAATTTTAGCGAAATTTTCCCATGGGTCTAATGGGTCTGATCATGAATTTAAAGAGCCCAAAAGATTAAAATATTCGTTATGATTTATTATTAGAATGAAATTTTGAATAGCAACACGTTCAAATAACGGTACTTCCCACGCCATTAAAATACCGTTACTGCTGCTGCTATCAAACAGCTAAGTGGGATAGATTATTTTTGTTGTAATGGCTTCGGCAATCAAAGTATCAATTTGCGAGTGTTATTAGAAGCTTAAATTCTGCAGCTGGGTTACTCGCTTGGAAAAAGTTTTGAGTCTTTGATTAGATTCGAAATCAGATCTTTCCAACCAATCAAACAACTAAATGTTATTACACCTAACTTATATCATGAAATACTCTTTGTGTTGGACATATATTTTTCAAAATTAGGGAAAAGAAAAGAGTTCCGTTTTATGAAATATATACGAGTACGTACGTACTTAACAGAGACTTCCTTGATGTAGTTGTGAAAATTCATTGCCTTCTTTACCACAATTATTATTTTACTTAAAAAAAAAAAAAAAAAAAAACTACAGCGGTGGTAACAATAGACATCGCTGAAGCGGGAAGGCGATTTTGAAGCAAATGACACCATAGCAACGGGGCACGTGTATCGTGTAGTCGCCATAGTATTTACAAAGGCTAAACCGCTCCACGAAGACCAGGTGTTTTCAGTAAGTTGATACCTTACAATGAATTGGCGGCCTTCCGGAAGGTGGATGAACTCTGGTGAGTTCTACAAAAAAAAAAAAAAAAAAAAAAAAAAAACGGAAGTTAGGGAGGGTTGGGCAAATTAATATGCCTCGGTAGGGTAAACAGTTCAAATGAAAAGGCGATAAAGAACGAATCGCTTTTAATGTGCGTGCATGAAAACATCTGTCATGACAATTCTAGCGGAGGGAACAAAGTCAGAGTTTCAGTTGTCTACTGACTTGAGGATCACAAATTGAGTTTCAAACCAACCCCTTCTCAAAATTAATTAATAAACAAGAAGGATATTATCAAATAGAAAGGAAAGATTAATTACTTCTATTTACTGCATTCAATTTGTTTTCTTTTACTGTCATTCAACTTAGTTATAACGGTGTGAAATGCTTGTTTATGCTGATTCCTTTTAATATAGTAATAGAGTAAGGGTTAAGTAAGTAATCCAGGAACCCCTCCGTCTATAGAAGCCACAATGAAACTTTTCAAGCCAAAGTAAGCATCTAATAAGCAGAATGGTGGTCTTACCGATGTAAGCCATCGTTTGTCTAAATTTTGTGTGATTCGCAAATGTTAACTCTTTACATCGTTCAGTATTTTGCAAAATAAACGAATTCGACTATACCCCAGATTTAAGGGATGTTCTGCAAAATGTATCATCATTATACATCATTAGAATATGGCAAAAATAACTTCAACAAAACTGAATAAATCGAGCTCCATTAGTAATTTTAAGTGGTGTTGCTTCCGACCTATAACCCGTCGTTCTGTTTGTGCTGGAAACACCTGCTTGGAGGGAGTTACTCAATGCGAAGAGTTAAAAGTCACCGTGTCAGGAGATATAACGGATGTTTCTCCCACTGGTTCAAAAGTCATTCGACAAGTTCTTAAGGTCCGAGCATTGTTGGGCAACACAACAGATGAAGTGACCAACGTTTCTGTTTGAGAAGCAGAATGAGTGGTGGCGAGAGAATGATTAACAGTGTTGCGAGTTAACAACAGCGCACAGCATGCCGAAGATTACCATTATGTCATTGGGCAACGGCCATCATATCTTTATGTTATTGTCTCGGAGATATGACATAAGAGAGCGCCATCTGTGATAACGATTCAAGTTGGGTGAATGTGTTCTTTCAAGACCATTAAACTTCTACCAATAGACGGACTCAGGACTATCCAAACCTTTGGTTGGATAGTCCTGAGTTCGAATCTCGTCTAGAACGCGAAGAAGATCAGGGCGTTCAACTGGAGGTGAGTTAGCCAGTCTCATCCAGGGGTAGAAGGATTTTTCCTCCTCGAAACTCGGATTTTTCGTCCTGAAAGCAGGCAAACCAGCCAGTAAAAACACACAACTTACAGACAAAGAATACTTACAGATATAGGGCTAACCACCTTATCATCGAATTACGGTTACGAAATCCAAGGATACTTAGAAAGTCGTGGGCGATTTAGTGCCTGTAAAGACCACTGACGATGATATTTCTACCATCTATCAATGTGAGAAAAGTTAATGTGAATTGAAACTGAAAAACATCATCCACTGCTATAACTACACGCCATACGTACGAGCTCAGATTATAGATACTGGTGGTTCGCAGCAGTTGCACTACTTTCCTTAATATTAGACTAGATAATGATGTAACCCGTATAATCAATCATACAGTAACTTGAACCTGATTATTCTACATTACTCATTGTTGTTCATAGTTCATTAGGAAATAAAAACAACAGTGGCATTGCTAGAACTTTTGCCGCACCTCTCAATACACACCAAAAATACTATAAAAAGTCAAAACGACGTATAGGGTAAGATTCAAGATTCTGTATATTTTAAATACCCGGATGCATGTAGTATAAACAAAGTCAATAATATTAGGAAATGACATAGCACATTACTGAGCTTTCACAATAAATACTTACGACAGGCATTACAACATTCATAAAGTAACAGGGGTTTCTACTAATATCGAAATTACTCCATGAATACGTGCTCGAATCAGAAACACAATGGTATATCTCGTAACAGTAAGTAATAGGCAATTGCTTCGTAGTTAACTTGTATGTCCGCTTTTGAAAGAAACAAGTCCATATTTCAGATTGCTGATATTTTTGTTTCTGAGTCTTTTGCGAAGCGCCTTCATAGTGGAGCTTTGAACTATCATTGAACATCAGTAATGGTTACAAGTCAATTGGATTAGATGAAATCAACATCTAGGTGATTTCGAATATTTATTACGTTTAGGATCTAAGGAAAATTATTTGAAACTAGTTTTTTCTGTGAATATATATATATAACAATGCTATTTTGATGACATATGATGAAAATTAAATTAGTGTACGTAAACAAGAAAATAAAGCTGTATTACAGCGAAGAAAACTATATGACATTTTCAAGATTGTAATTTAGCAGATGTTTGTGGAAATGATTAAAAAAAAAATAAACAATATGTTTTTCAGTGAAAAGGACGTGCAACAACTTCCTTCTTAAAGTTCCAGAACAAAAACTACGCAACAAACATCGTTCTATTAAAGTAATAGAACGAACAGTGAAAAAAAAAACACACACCAAAACACGCTTTTCTGTCAATGTATTACTTGCTGTGTAATAAAACTGAAAATTAGCGACGTGTATTTATTTTAATTTTCTGTTCAAATAAAATGTATCAATATGGAGCAGTCATTCTGCATATCTCGGATATGGTGGACTTCATTTACAACGGGATTTTTCAAAACGCTTCTAAAGCAATCCAGTACAACTGAATCGTACTATAGTCCACTTTTCGTTATACTTTGCTTATATATACAATATAATTATGCAAGCAAATTCCTTATATTTGCATGTATTATATATATATATTAGGGGGAGGCTACTCCCCCCCGGCTCCCCCCCCCCGTGTTCTAGACTGGTAGAACGGTTCTTTTTGAATTCTGATGACTCGAATTTTGAAGACTCGACACTCAGGGTAGCCAGTTTCAAAACGTTTCAAAAAACGTGACATAAAAATATATATATACATATATAAATATATATATATACATATATATATAAATAAATATATATATATATATAAATATATATATATATATAAATAAATATATATATATATATAAATATATATATATATATAAATATATATATATATATAAATAAATATATATATATATATATATAAATATATATATATATAAATAAATATATATATATATATATAAATAAATAAATATATATATATATAATATATATATATATATATAAATATATATATATATATATATATATAAATATATATATATATATATATATATATATATATATATATAAATAAATAAATATATATATATATAATATATATATATATATATATATATATATATATATAAATATATATATATATATAAATATATATATATATAAATATATATATAAATATATATATATATATATATATATATTTAAGATACCAAGCAATTTTATAAGCTAGGTTTTAATCCCTTTTCCCAAGTAAGCAAACATACAACTAAGTCAAGTTTGCGCCTGCACGTAGTGCAAGTCTGAGACAACTCGTCGTAAAGGTGGAGTAAGCTCCGATCACTTTCCTTAGTATTTTCCCCTAATGAAAAACACAGACTCAGACTTGCACTACGTGCGGAAGCAAACTTGACTTACTTGTATGTTTGCTTACTTGGGAAAAAGGATTAAAACTTAGCTTATAAAATTGCTTGGTATCTTAAGCATAGTATATACCCGAGGTAAAAAACTTTCTACATACATACACACCATATTCCTTATATATATATAAGCAATGTGTTGAGGACCCTATCTCTTCCACACTGGTATAAGTATTCATGGTTGTAGATAGCGTGTGTGTTCACAGGGCCGGTTTGTCTGTTCTGAGGAACGAAAAACCCGAGTTTCCGGGTGAAAAAATCCTCTACCACTGTATGAGACCGGCTAACTCACTGTTAGTTGAAGGAGGTTAATAAACCAGATAAAGGTTCTTCATTGGACGGGAATCGAACCCAGGTCTTTCCGACCAAAGGGCTTTGTCTAAACCGACTGAGCTACGGAGCCTACTGGACAGCCAAGGAGTGAGAATCAGATCAGATAGGTTATAGCTAAGGTTAGTTTTAAGATGAACAGGATTGAGGAGAGTTTCAGCTGATTCCAAATTCTTCTCTCCAGTTCATCCGATTGCATAGAGCGCTGGCTCTAGTTCGGCCATATGTAATGTTTCTCACATGTTCTTCCATACGCAACTCAATGGATTTCTCTGTCTGACCAAAATAGGGCACATTTCAGTCACACCAAAAACAATGAACTCCTGGATACTTTAAGCTGTCATGTTTCGGTTTAGGTGTATCGAGTAAGGCACAGAGTTTGGAAAGATGAGTAAAAGAAGTGCGGATTTTAAATTTCTTGAGAATTTTAGCTAATATGCCCAAATATTGGGCACGTTCACGTGCCCATATGTATATAAATGTATTTATTTATTTAGTGCACATGTGTGTGTGTGCATACCTTACGAAACAAACGAAGATGCATTTACTTATTTTCATTTTTAAACATAATAAATTATAAAACTTTACAATTTGAAGGCTGATTACGATCACGAAAGGAAAATGAAGAAACGAACTCCGTGTCGATCGGGAGTTACCAACCCTATCGAAAGCAGACTGCTGAATCACCATACGTATTTACAGTGCTTGACTGATCTCTGTGTTACAAATCGTTGCCATAGTTACGGAGGCACAACACAAAATTTGCCATTTTATACTATGAGTCACACGCTCTTGTATGAAGATATTTATTCCGGTGTCAAATCGTCATTGATTTGATAAAACTGATAAAAATAAATCAATCTCAGATCGGCAAACATGTCCCTGATATGTTTATTTCTTTGTGCAATTAAGAAATTACAATGAAACAAATGAACCGAGATAAAATTAAAAATAATTGAAGTGTATGGCAAAATCTACGCATTTTGGACGCTAGCATTCTCGACCTATGTGTCGTACTATCTGCGAGTGGATCGTGTCAAATGCAGTTCAAAGGGGTGGAGAACGCAGCATCCAACGGTGTAGAGGGATGCCAAGAATGGCGGCGGCAGCCGAAGGGTGATGAGATGCCACGTGAAGGTTGTTAGCCCGTACGAACTGAGTCATGTGCCCTTCACCGCTAACAACAGTCCGAACTGTTGGCAAGGGGTGTTTGCAGTCCTGCATGCAACCGCACACGACGTCGATACCAATTTTTTTTTTTTTTTTTTTTTTTTTTAACTGAAGGAATTTTTAGTGCTATCGAGTTACACACAGCTATCCTAAACATTTCGAAGTCGTTCTGAGTGGTCGTCCGTGTCTTGTGTGTCGTGAGGCTATTTTTACATTTGACTTTATCAGGGTGATTTAATACTTGAAAAGATTTTTAAATGACAAAGTAGGGAAAGGTTTGGTAATCTGCAAATCTGAAATACTCGTTGCTTAAACATATTACCGTTATTTAGAAATAAAATTAGTTTAAGACGCAATTCACTTCTTCATTCATAGCTTGAGCGAGAAGGGGATTGGCAAGCTGAGTGACCGGCTCATTGTCAGATGAATGAATACTTTCACGGTCTGGCAGGCTGGTATTTATTACTATCTCAAATAAGGTTTATTTATATATTTCAACCTGCTTATCGTTTTAAATATTTCAAACCGTTTCATGGTGATTTTTAGCTGCATAATAAATAAATAAATAAAAAAGCAGGCTAGCATTTACTATAAACAGTAGATGATGTGGGAAACTTCTAAGAAATCAAAGTATCGGCATTTCTTTGTAATTTCCTTGTGCTACGTATGAGTATTGTAGGATTAATATAATAGAAGGAAGTTTTATGGCATAATATAACATAATTTCGAAAAACAGCTTCGAAAGATACGCTAACTTGACGGCGCAAGTTTAGATATCGAACATTAAGTGAATAAACAAATTACTCTAGCCAAAGTGGCAAAAACGGGGCCTTATTAACCGACGGGTGTCAAATATGATCTAATAGATTAGGTTTCCGTCAAAGTCTTTTAGCATAAATACACGTCGAAAGAATATCACTTATGTATATAAATAACAATAAATCACTAAGTGTTACCGTTCATGGAAATTAATCTCTTCGTGTGTGTGTTCATATTATCCACAGTCGCTGATCAATATCCCACTTGTCAAAAGCGCTTAAAAGTAAATTGAGATACCATCATCTGTTGATTCAGATTTGTGATGCAAAGATATACATGAGGCATATATTATTTCTTGACAGAAATTAACTAGTTTAATTAATATTTAAAACGATAAACAGGCTAAAATATACTGCTTGAAAATAGTACTGCTATTTTCAAGTTGCAAGGTCACCGACGTTGCTGATTCCCGCAATGCTATGATGCAAGTTGCAAAATGGATCCATTTCTCAAGTGTTTTAATGTACACAATTATTAGCCAAGTCAAAATGATTTTTTATGATGGCTCCGCAATCTAAAAGTTGAAATACAACACATTAGTACTGCAGCATGGTGAGGTTAGGTAAACCAGGACTTCTGTTTGAGAGCAACCATTCTTTGACAAGCCAGATAATGCTTCAAAAAAAGCAATGTAATAAATAACTAAATAAAAATCCAAAATTATATAAAATTAATAAAAACAGAAAAAAATCCTTAGTCTACTCACGATACTTATTGTGCTATAGCTTTATACAACCTTTCGCAGATGGTTTCGTGGCCTGGTTGATCGTCTTCAGCTATTTAAATTGCAGTTGATTTTCTTGACAAATAAATAGCCAGAAATAAAAATTAATATTCAAACAAGGGTGGCTCGGGCATAGTCACTGCGGAACTGCAGCACCCCCAATTTTTTTTCGATATATAAATATATTTATTAATTTATTTATATTTGCTTGTAATATTTAATTTTATCATCAACAATCCTATACAATTCTCTTATTTTGTATAAAAAAATAATAAAATCCATCTTGTAGCACTTAGGAGGGCGAGGACGCTAGTAGCACTGTGTTTACCTCAGTTTCATATTGCTACTCGCCAAGCATATGCACGTCATAGTGAGATGCGAGCTATTAGCGTAATGCGGCACTGTCCGTCGCGCAGTTCCACCGTTGTTTATATGCAGTTTGCGCCACTAGTAGAGTGTTCGTAGTGCTTATCGTGTTTAATCGGTCTCTTTAAATATTTGGACATTACAATTAAAGACATAACATTTGGTATAGTTTTTATTTTAGAACATTATAGGGGTTATGATAATGGATTTTATTTTTAAGTAATTTAAGTATACTAAACGTATAATTTTATCGATAATAAACAATATTTTTTCATGTTTAATTTTTTTTTTAATTTTTACCATAATTTTGATATTTTATCCAAACACGTATATATATATACGCTGTACTTCGCAGTGTGTATGTATATTTCGAAAGTTGCAGTACCCCCACGATTTCAAGCAACGAGCCGCCACTGTATTCAACAGTCATAAATGAAAAAAACCGCCAATATATATATAGACTGGTTTGATGAATTGTCACAGTTAATCAAGTATCGCAAAGATCACCATCACTTCTCGTTAATGCTATCTTCGTAAAGCATTCGTAAGAATATCAAGTGCTCGAAAAATATGGATTCCTATCCCAATTCAGCAAGGAAGTTTCTAGTATTCTTTGATTAACTTTCATTAGAATGTTTCGGCCATGGGTAGAGGGATTTTTCTCCCAGAAATTCGGGGGAGGGGGTTCTCCTCCCCTTCTCAATTTTTTTTTTCTTCCCGTAAAACAGACAATACTAATACTAGCTGGTGATTAAATACGATTGACTGGCATAAGACACCTCGTTTCATGATTGCTATAGCTCTAATTCTAATAACTTTAACCTTTAGAGTTGTTAGCGGGCCAGTCCGAATTCCACCGTGACATAGATGTTTGTGAAAGTCTTTACGAAGTAGATGACTTTTAATGCCCGATGTGAGACCACCATCCTGTTTATTGGGGACTTGAAGGAGTGTGTAAAGCAGGTTTCCTAAACGATCTAATTCTAAATCCATCTATGGTACTAACGTGCCATACGTTTATAACTGCTGGTGAGTGTGATTATCATTAACAAAAACTAAAATGCTGAGTACAAAAAAAAATATAAAAACGTCCTGGTTTATTCTTAAGAACGGAACTATCTTGTTGGCATCAGTGATTGGATGAAATAAACAAATCTGTTGGTTGCAGTTACTAAAGGTGACTTCAAAATTTATACATAGGAATGTCCCAATTTTTGAGATTTCGCACGAAACAGTGTGTGTGAGAGAGAGAGAGAAAGAGAGAGAGAGGATTTACTTCAATCTGGTAAAAGGCTATTTCGATTCCGCTCAATATTACTACATCACACTTCCAGGGAGTCCAAAGACTCATCGACGGAAGGCATCTACTCTCCATCTCCTCGTCTCACTACTCCACCAACCTTCATCATATAACACCAACGCCGTCTACCACCACTAGTACTTTCACAGGCAATCACAAATATCCATGCCAACGGCGGGATTCGAACCCGCAGCCTTTTGGCTGAAGAGCGGATACACCACTCGGCCAACCACGCCGGCATAATACTGAAGATTTATAGATAATCTTTTATTACGGAGCATTCTTTATTCATGCGAAGATTGCCGATAAGGGGACATCACCATGCACCATCTCATATTAAGCTGGAAACCAAAGACGAGCTCATCAACTGAAGTTGAGAGAAATCTATCCGTGTGTGAGGGGGGAAGATGCGTATATGGTGGCGAAGCGGAGTCGTGTTATCTGAGAAATAGGGGAAAAGATGATTAAATGCACTTATAAAACATGGCATATCCTTGAGAATCCATTTCTGGAACCCACTGGTGTCCAATAAAAATGAAAAAAAAAAAATAGGAGGAAAAAGAGAAAATGCTATTACGGATGCACAGGCGACAATATATTTCCTTCCCTCCTCTTTTTTATTTATTTTTTTTTTCCTTTTTCTCCCCCTCAATCCCTCGTACGTCTCTCGGTTGCAGTTGGATCGGTCGCCGCCGCTACTGCGCAGATGTGACCGACCCTGACCTTTACCAAGGCCGAGGTCATTAGCCAGCGGATGAGGGATGTGTACCCGCTGTTGTGATACACGGTTCATACCAAGGAAACGCCAACGTTAATCTGGAGCGATAGCAGCTGCACTGTGCTTGCAGTGAGTCTGTAGTCGAAACAATAACCAACGCCTCGGTTAACATGCTAACACGCTACACGCGACAGCTGAAGGATATAGTAACACTTAAAAATATGCACAAAGTAAATGTTTTTTTTTCTTTTGTATAGCTGGTGAACACCGGACAGCCACAGCGCTTACGTGTTGTTTAGTCTTGTTCCGAAAGAGGTAATACATCTGTCTCTCTTACATACGAACTTTTGAGTTTTCGCTACTTGAATATCTTCATTTATGAAGCAAAGTTTCGCTAGAACGCACAAATCATTGCGAGCAAATTCCGGACCAACAGGCTATTAATCATTGCTAAAACTGGGCAATATGCTTCAACAATGAATGCCACTAATATTCACCATTTACGCTACTCTCATTTGAAATGGATAATTATTATCAATTATTCTGTTTACTAATTACTACTAATTATTCTGTATCATAATTATATCAAAAAATAAAACTTTTCGTGCGTAAAAAAGTAGGCCAAGTACTGAGAAAGCAGGAAGATGGTGGCAATTCAGAAACAGTAGCCTTTTAATCATTTTTACGAAACTGTTTAATAACTATTACTCGAAATTGAGAATTTATATTTTCAACAATTAAAATAATGGTTGACAAGCTACCTAACCTACTGCTCTGTCAGTACTTGACTCACTTTTTCTACATTTGAGATAGGTTTTGCAATGAGATGTTACTTTTTTTTTATATGAAGCAGAAAAAACAATCGAGAAATAAATTGTTCAAAGTGGTTGAAAGATGCAGTCCGTGGTGTCCGTGACATTCTACTTTCCAACCCTCCCCCTATGTTAGTTTAATTATGCAGTAACTGTGAGGTGACCTTTTAAATTCAGTCAAAATGGGTTGAACATGCAACTTGTAGTGGTCCAAATTAGATGAACTCTATACAGGTGTCTGCGGCACCTCCCACTCAAACTTCATATCGAAAGAAAGCGACCTATAAAGATGTCTGAGGAAGAGGAAAAGAAGATGAAAAGCGATTGGGGGGGGGGGGGATTCTCGACGATTTCCAAAAAGAAAAGAAAAAAAAATAGGACTAAAAGAGTACATTTAGGATTGTTTTATTTAAAACAACTTCGCAGTCTAGACGAAACTAAAACGACGTTCAACACAAAATAAACTGAATGGTCTAAAAAAAAAAAAAAAAAACTTAGTAAATTTATTCACGAACAGAATGATACAAGTGGCAGTTTACAAAACAAAGAGGAAATGTGTAATTAGCCGAGATAGGAAATAATAAAGTTAAAAAACTGAATATAATTTTCTGCAATACAAATTAAAGCCAATGGATTAGAACACATATTCATGTTCAAACTTAAAAGTAATTTAGTTTAATTGAAGGAAAGGAAAATAAATAGATCAAAAACAATATGCGTACAGTGAATTATAGAATTAATCACACAGTTGTTAAACTGTCTGTTTGAAGCCACTTCAAAACATCTACAAGGAAATTCGATTATTTAAATAACATTTGGATTCCCCCCGCCTTTTCATTTTGCGCGTGAATGGAACTAATAATCTTGGAACCAGTATAAATAAAAGGTTTCTGTAAGAGAATACCTGCTAAAGGAATTTCACACTAAACATGTATTAAATGTATTGGCAGTTTCCTTATTTCTTAGAAATCATCTCGGTTATCAAAGTATACTCAAAATTCACGAAATACACTGACATAACACTGGATAATAACCACCTGGCAAATATGATATGGACTGCCTTTTGTACGGTCACATACTGTGCTCGTCATGACACTGATTCCATTAGGTGATTAACGATATTGATGTGGATCAGAAGCTGTGATATCCTGCAAAACATCACTGACTCCTCGAACCAGAACACCTTTATTTCTTCTTCTAGCTATTAACCCCAAAGAACAAACGTTTTCGAAGTGAACTTCAGCGAGGAGAAGTTTCTTCTCCACACCGAAGTTCTCGACAGAACCATTGCACCCATCTCCACCACTACCTTGAATGGAGAAAGAAGGCGCAGTGCCTATTCATCTCAAAACCAATCCAAAATCCGGTAAATCATACGGCCTTTCTTGATGGGTAATTTTCTCCGTGTTCCTTACAGGTCCAGTAACATGGAAAATTGACCTGGAAAACTCCTGTTTCTGTCCGGGTGCATATATTCTACGGCTGCCAGTAGAACACATCCAAATTACGTTGGTCAATCGCAACAGGTATCCTGTGTCATCAGAAAAACGCATCACATATCACGATACCAAATATACTACATGGCTACAACGGTGGTAACCATGTAAAGAGGCGTCCATCTATTCATGCTGTTTGAACCTCGTCCATAGTCGTCTGCATGCTGCTTACACTACAGCAGTTTTAGCAGTGAACTGCAGAGATGTTTTCTGGGTATTCGGCTCTTGATTCATAGAGTGCGAAAGTGCAGTGCATCGCCATTTTGGATACTGTTCTTGGGTTCCTCATACTGTATTATGACGTAAACTACGGTTGCATTTTTCGCTCACAACAAAGTTCGGTCGGTGGGAATTAATTTTGCCAGTTTGGCAGCATTCTGTCAACTGCTGTGGATCACAAAATGCCATATCCGAGACTTAAGTACCAGGTCCTCATTCCGTTTTCGAACTCCCTGATATCGCTATTTTGATATTGTCATGGCTACAACAATAATAACGATATTAATCGAGATAAGCCTTTGACCGAGTACATGCAGTTTCTGCTTTCCAACCACCAGATCGTGGGGTTGATTCACAAACATCCATAATAGTGGGATTCACCCGCACACATAATGGGACTCAGCCCACTGGCGGTACAGATAATCCCGGATTGCTGTTCTATTTCAAACATGATACTTTTTCAAGCCGTTTACCAAGCGACGAAAATCGTCTACTATCTAAAGAGACACAAAACATTTGTGCAACATCGGAATTCGAACCCAGTTAGGTGGAGAGGAGGTACGCTATTCCACTACGCCAACCAGGCCAACAAAAGTTGATTTATTTCTATTTCTATTTACTTATTTATATTTGCATTGGCAAAAAGATTTCGTAATATGCCAAATATAATATTTATCCTACAAACTATGGAGTAAAGATATGAGTTAAATCCATATCCAGAGCAGAGATGTGGTTAGCATTATGGTACACTTTTAAGTCAGATATTAAATATTACTAAGTATTATTCAGTCAAAATGTCATACAAAACTTGGTATGTTGCAATACCAAAGTTTCTACGCGCGTAGCAAGTTAACTATTGCCTATGTTTCCAATCCTGTCTCTTCAATCCAAAAGAACTGAACTTTCAAGTATCCTGCAAGTCTTCAATATCTATTTTACCTATCCCATCTTATAACAAGCCCGTTATAAACAGAATCCACATATTTGTGACCTAAGTCAGACTCGAACGCAGAACGCTTAGGATCAGGAGCGAATTCTCCATGCTTGCTATGCCTGCTGCGCAAGCTCATTACTTGAGAAACAAGTACTATTTATTTGTTAATAAATGCACGCATTTGTAAGCATTCCATTTAGGCTTTTCTTTTTGTAGACAGAAGACGTTTTAAGCTTACGCGGCAATAATTGAGCTTTGCGTTGTGTATCGAAGGCCGATGCTTGCTCGTCTAGTCAAAGCTACTTTGGCTTGCTCGGTTGAAGGAGCTTCCAAGTCCTCGCAGCAGTACTGTGATTTCATGCGCGCGCATAGCCATTTCACTCTGTTGCTTAAACACGAGCCATATGCAGTCAATGTAGCTTCAGCCAGCCTTTACAAGTGTGCGTGTTGCGTGGGAAAATTAAGTTACAACCAACTTTTTATGACGATGTTATTGACCAGTTCATAAAGAAGAACCGTAGGGTAGAATTTGTATTCAAGTAGCTAAATTGAAAAAGATAGAATATCATTTGTAAAATAAATGTTGTATTTGTATGATTAAATGTACATAAATTTCTAAATATATAGTTTTAAATGATCAGTAAGTCATTATTCCGCTAATCAGACTTCAATCACTGAATGATAACAAGAGCAAGCATGAATTTCAAGACCAGCACTCGCCCCTGCTTAGGATCTGCTGCTTATTTCGCTCTTCAAGACGTCACTTGATATTTGAAGCAAAACTATTTTTGTCATGAAAACACTGAGTCCCATTCGACTTAATTCCATCAAACAAAACAGCATTATATTGAATAATTTATGTATCCCTATCGGGTTTATATTTAAGTACTGATCCTATAAATTTAATTATCATGTGTTTACAAATTAATTAGAAATATCAATACATAAGACGAACAGCAGTCGAGAAGATATGCAACTACAAGACACTTGAATAGTTAAATTGAGAGGGGGGGGGGGTAATAATTAAATTATTTCTGTAAGTTGATAGACATCTCCTTATTGAAAGTCGAGATTTATTTTGCCAATTCTTTAGTGCATTCTAGTTTTTTTAGCTGCCGGTTTTACACACATGTTATGGTCATTAAAGAACAGGTTATTTAACCCGTGCAACATGCCATTAGCAGAGAGTTACGAGATCTGTAGGCCGAACAGCTTGCTTTTAACACCATTAGTTGAAAACAGTTTTATTTATACGCACAGACACCTTTTCCAAAAAACTTCCAGAATTTCAGGACTCCAATAAGCAGACTGGTGGTCTCACACCGAAAGATGAAAATCAACCACCACCTAAGATCTATAAGTTGGAGATATCAACTCGGTTGAAGTGACTTCTGGTTGGAAAATACCACGATTCGAATCTCGTCATGGCATGAGAATATTTTTTTTTAGAAATCCCACCAATATTAGTTTACAACTTATCTACACTAGTATTGTCGGTTAGTAGTATTAGATATTTCGGAAACCCTTGAAACCAAACATGGTACTTTTTTCAAGCCAATTCAGTATTCCAATAAGCAGACTGGTGGTCTCACACCGAAAGATGAAAATCAACCACCACCTAAGATCTATAAGCTGGAGACATCAACTCGGTCAACGGATACTAAGTTGGAAACACTGTTTTTTTCTCCTAGAAACTCTGGTTTTTCCCTTTCGTAAAACAAGCAAACCAGCCTGTGAACACACAAGTATCTGAAGGACATTATATTGTACCTTCTACTCTCAGTTGGTCATCACTCTCTGGCCGGTTATGACTCAAAATCAATTAACGCCCTGGACCCACATTCGTTGGATAAAATGATGGGATTTTTGTGTATTAATAGAATACGATCAAACCCTCAATGAAGTGCCATTACTTCATTGAGGGCGTGATCTATTGATACGTCAATAGCTATTCATTTTAGGATAAATCGCATTTTTGCAGTTTAAAAATGATAAAAATAAGCCGATCGTCGTTATTAATCTACTCCTATTTCTTATTTTGAGGAAATTAAAAATGAATTAGGTGGGCATTCTTATTAGTGGGTAAGCTAAGTCAACGATGTCAACATTACACACTTCGTTCCCATTTTTGTTAACAAGCAGCTGCGGGAAGTTATTTGGAAAAGGTGTCTGTGCGTATAAATAAAACTGCTTTCAACTAATGGTGTTAAAAGCAAGCTGTTCGGCCTACAGATCTCGTAACTTGCTGCTAATGGCATGCAGCACGGGTTAAATAACCTGTTCTTTAATGACCATAACCGGCAGCTAAGAAAACTAGAATGCACTAAAGAATCGGCAAAATAAACAGGCTTTTACCAAACAAAACTCGAGTAGTTTCTCTCTCGAACGCACGTGCTGTTTCAAGTGATTGAAGAGTTGTTTCAAGACACAAACATTGATCCTTTCTTTGCGTTTTCCATCAAGTAAAGAGAGAGTTAATTATAAAATTCTGACAATAAGATTAAAATTCATAAACAAAACAACACATCCCTTCGTTCGCTGTCGACCATTTCATTTATTCTAATTCCTTTATCAAAGAAATCTTTTTCCTCCGTATATCATAAACGCAATTTTCTTTGAAGCGCACTTGCGTAGGCGGAGAAAGACTTGAATCTTCGCATCACAATATAAACTGAAATAAATGTCGCATCTCTTTCAGAGAATGCAATTATTTCTGTGACAGTTGCCTTCGAGAATTAATTTCTGAAAGGCAAAAGCATATTTGAAAAGTATTCTTTGTATTTTCAACAACGTGGTCTTTCATTTGTAATACTTGTCATGGCGCAATTTCGCTGGCGTGCAATGAACACTGGACGCCTTCGGGGAAGGCAAGTTTCGACACATCCTTTCTGGGAATGGGTATATAAGTCAAAAGGTTTACGAGGACAACTCAAAATAATTCTTTTTAGGATAGTAAGATACAAATTATATCGTTTTTGATCTTTTAACAAGATGTAGCTGTCTCATCGTAGATGAAATAAATGTTAAGCACTGATCTTATAGATTTTCCATAAAATTAGCATGCCAGAGGGCAAAGTAATGATGAACTGAATGCGGTTATAAATAGTGAAATGGTCTAATTAGATTTTTAATTTAAAAAAAAAAAAAAAAACAATCTACATTCCACTATGTTAACAATGCAATGAGGGAGCGAAGTGCTAATTACATTTTGTTAAACTTTTTTTTTAAAATAATCTAAATTTCACTATGTTAACATATCTTAAAAGCAATCAACCACTTTACAGTCTACATGACAGAAGATACACTTGTGTCTTAGCTGGAAAGACTTGGATCCGACCCTGTCCATAAAACGAAGTATTCTCCAGGGGCGGCTCGTGTGCATAGGCACTGCGGAACTGCAGCACCCCCAATTTTTCTCGATATATAAATATATTTATTAATTTAATATATTTAAATTAATATATTCTTTATATATTAATTTAAATATATCTTGTAGCACTTAGGAGGGCAAAGGACGCTAGCGGCACTGTGTTTACCACAGTGCCATATTGCTAGTATTTGCTACACGCGCAAGCATATGTACGTCATAGTGAGATGCGAGCTGCTGTATTAGCATAATGCGGCACTGTCCGTCGCGCAGTTCCACTGTTGTTTATATGCAGTTTGCGCCAATAGTAGAGTGTTCGTAGTGCTTATTGTGTTTACTCCGTCTCTTTAAATTAGCCATTACAATTAAAGACACAACATTTGTTATAGTTTTTATTTTAGAACATTATTGGGATTATGATAATGGGTTTTATTTTTAAATAATTTAAGTATACTAAACTTATAATTTTATCGATAATAAACAATATTTTTTCATGTTTAATTTTTACCATAATTTTGATATTTTATCCAAACATGTGTGTACACGTACTTACAGTGTGTATGTATATTTCGAAAGTTGCAGCACCCCCACGATTTCAAGCCACGAGTCGCCACTGGTATTCTCTCTATATATTTCTCTCCAAAATTAAGTAGTAACTGCTTAAGTTACTGCTTAAAGGCAACAAAAATATGACTGTTAAATATTGGAAGACGTTTTCAAGGATATCAGAAAGACGAACAAAATTTCGAACAGACTAAAAAAAAAAAAAAAAGATTGAAAACATCATGGAACTAAAATCAAATTCATTATGAAACAAAACATTAGCTGAATATGAAGTAAAGTTATGAAAAGAGATAAACAAAATACATAAAATGATAAGCTAAACTGATTACGCGACAGAACATCGTGCGAGAACAAATGAATTGTTGGCTAAATTATCCTTTTCAAAGAGTGATTATTGATTTATTTTATTTTAAAATAACTACACTTGAAAGAATAATGTTCGCCATTATCAACAATGTAAAACGGAAGATGGAAAAGTATTTTACTCAAAATATAATAAAAAACTGCCCCCCCCCCACTCCAATCAGCATACTATTTCAATAATATTGCCTACTTAGATATTACACCATCGATGTATGGACTGAAATGTGCGTAGTTATTAAGTCTTTAAATGGATCCGCTTCTATTATCTTATATCTCATGGAGAAAAAATTGCTTTGCTGTGCGTTGTGCATTTCGTGGCAGCATTCTTGACGGAAAGCGGGGTAAAACTGATGGCAATGTCAGCCACCTTTCCATCCTTGGTTATGTGGTGTCAGCCTGGCTGAGAACAGGTAAGGCATATTTAGCGTCAGTAGTAGGTGCTAATCTGGAAGGTGTAGCACTCCTTACTTACACGTTACAAGGTCACGGCCACCCTAATATTACAAAGAAATGAAAAGAGTTACTGCTATACACGAATTCGAATTGCCATAACATAAGTGCTAAGGTTCAAAAAAAAAAAAAAAAAAAAAAAATCTCGTTTATAATGGGCTGCGAGGATTGGTCGTTGAAAGAAGTTGAAAATTATTTTTTTCTTGATTTTCAAAATTAAGGGAAAAGTGTGGAAGGAAGTCCCAAAAAATACGTTTTCCTCCAGGATACCAAATATGAAGTTACCCATTAGTACCCAATGTCATAAAACAAAGAATTCTTCGTACTTGCTGCAGCAATATGTCGGCACAATAAAAATATTTATTCCTCGTTAAATAAGTTTAAGGAAAGATATTATGAGGGTCAGAGCAAGCCACTCACGATGAGTTCTAGGACTCCTAGTGAGATATCCAAATAATAATTATCACCGTTATCCATATGTCTTGATTCTCTTTATGCTTACGTGTAAAGCAAAATAGAAATTTAAGTGGTAATAATGAATTTACTTTGTTAAGGCTTTGGTAATAAATGAATAATCATTTCTTGGTATTTCAAATAACTAAATATCTTATAACAACCACCGATTATGATCCTTTGGAACAAGCGGTTATTAAGTAACAATCCCAGACCTCTTCCAATTCTAATTCCAAATTTTCTGCTAAGAAAGCTAAGAGCAACGCGGGACTATCTATCGGCAAGAATTCATCAAGTCAGCATGCAATGTATTATAAATGATCAAGTTATCTCTATTGGATTACACTGAATCCACCCAGGGAGCAATAAGTGCAGGATTGGGAAGTGATTCGAAGTTAAGGATATGGGTTAGATGAAATTAGGACATGAGGAATTACGTCTATAAGACCAGTACAGAGGTGTAGCTGGGGGGAGGACCGCTCCGGGCGGCACTTTTAACCTTTATGAACTTTTGCAGTTAATTCTAAAATACAGTCTCTAGAACTCATTTCCAAATATTGTAATACTACTACGAATTTTCCTCATAACTGCTGTAAGTATTGCTAGTTGTGAGAGGAGTTTTTCGAAATAAAATTGATTAAAAATTACCTACATTACTATGAAATAGACTTCGCCAAGGCCATCGACGATTTTGCTAACAGAAAAGCAAGAAAAATAGCATTTTAGAATGTTGAAATTAAAGTTTTACTTCAAAAATAAACATGATGTTTTAATTTATTTCCCTATACGTCGTTTTCACTTTTTGTAATATTTCTGGTGTATTGAGAGGGGCGGCAAAAGCTCTAGCTACACCACTGGCGCAGTATTGTGTCTGTTAGTTGTATTTGTTCACATGGCCAGTTTGCTTGTGTTCGGGATGAAAAACTCGAGATTCCTGGGGAGAAAATTCACCACCTCCGTATGAGACCAGCTAATTCACTTCCTGATGAAAAATACTGATAAAGGCTTCTCACTTCTTGACGGGATTCGACCCAGACTTTCCAATCGAAGAGTAAATGTCGCGACTATGTTATCAAGGCACTCCAAAATCTCATTTGGAAATTAGGCAAACTGGCCAGAAAACACGCGCAACTGATAGAAATAAGATACTAGTCAATTGTTTATAAGATACTAGTCAGCCTTTTCAGTCATAAGTTTAACCAATACCAATGCAGGTTGTACAATACCCTCTTTTCTTCTCTGCACTTGTCAATAGGATGTGCAATATCTATGTATTACTTTATATTACTTCACGGAGTTCACCTTGTTTTAGTGACGCTGTGCTTTATCAAGTTGTGTTCCTGTCATCACCAGATCAATTCCAAAGCACTTTCACTCTCTTACATATCAACCATACACCCACTTATTCTGGGCTGTCCACTCACTAGCCTACTTTCTTCAAAGTTTGCAGACGCGTCCTCTATTCTTCTCTGACACTTTGTCATACTACAAATGATATATTCCTCCTCCTTACATATATTTTCCTGCAAATGTTTCTCTCTCAGTTTAATGTCTCTGACATCGTTAATTTCATCCCTATATATCTGCATTCCAAGATGTCACCTTATTATTTAAATATATATTTCCATATACAAGACAATGAGATTTGCACACCGCAGATGCGAAGCAGCAATACATAAAACATAAGCAACAGAAAATTATTTTGAATTACATACACGTAAGAATAAATAGACTTCTCTGCTATTTTGTCTACAAAGGATAACCTATCTTACGCGAAATTGCCATCTTTGAAGTCTTATCTCCTAGAAGTACCAAAAAGTGGAAGAACTGATTCCAAACTAGTGACAAGAAAAGTCTGAAATCCGCATGTGTTTAATAATCTAAGGTACCTATCAAATATAGATAACTAATCAACCAATTGATTGTTCGTATCTATTTTAAGTTCACCTCGATACTCGTATAAAACTCGACATCATCCCATTTTAGAGGTTCTTTATCAGTAGAGCGATCGTAAACAGAACACATGTAGAAAAGTCCAACTTAGCTATGATTTTTTTCAGTAAGGAGGAATGAAAAAGAAACAAATAGTGTGAAAGCGGGTATTAACTTCTCTCCAAATATCAACTAATTGTTGTAGCCTTGGGCTGTTAAAATTATCTTTTAAAACGGCCTGACAAATTCTTTCGATGAAATTTGTCAATTTATTTTCAACCAATTCAATTCTAGTCCATACACGAAACAAACTGAGTTATCACTGATTTATAATATACCTGGTTCCCATGAACAACAGGGGAAAAAAAAAAAAAAAAAAAAAAAAAAAAAAAAGAATCTTATGAGTCTTATTTAGAGCATATGAGGTTCGTGAGAAATATTTTAATTATAAACTATTGAATAAAAACTTTTGTTACTTGCCACAAATATAGTATCAGTGAATGTATATCTGTCGCAAATACTGTATAGTATTGCACGCTATATTTTGATAGATATAAACACCACCTTGCTTATTAGAGATCTGAAGTAGCATATGTGTGTACATATCATACGGAGCGTCTCCACAGTATTTCTGAATGGCATACCAGACTGAATTAAGTGCTGGTAAACACGCTGCCTTCTCGACATTAATGTTTGGATTTTCACTTTACCAATACAATAATGTTCGTTCGCTGTGATACTGAACTTGGATGAGGAAAAAGAAACATACCTGTAACATCATGTGACCAAACAGTCGAGTCTACAAACCACACATTCTTATTCACTTCTGCTTGCCAACAAGCTCGGGTCTGCAATCCTAATCATTTTCAATCATTTTATATAGCCTGCTGCATGAAACGACTGAAGATTATCCTCATCTCTGAATTTTTAGGAAATAAGATTTCTACTATTGTTTAGAGAATGGTGTACCGTATTTTTCCGTGTATAAGACGATACTCTTTTCTAAAATGTTTAGACCAAAAACTGGAGATCGTCTTATACATTGGGGTGTGTGGGGGGGGAGGGGGGGTAACTGGTTGAGAGACCCACGGTTGCCGCGGCGAAACTGCCGGTACCTTGTTTCCGCAAACAGTCTTCCGCCAATCACTAGCCTTTGTTAACTCTGTCGATGACGTCATTAACGGCTGATTCTGAATAAACCAATCAAATCTCTAAAAGCATTTGTAACTCGTTGGCCGGGTAAGTTAATGTATTAACAATATCTTGAGCACTAGCCCATAAAAATGTCCGAAAAAAAAAAAAAAAAAACGATATGCACGGAACTGAGAGTGATGCATAATTCTTAGTATGTATCTTAAAAATATTACCTAATCACTAAATATACTTTGAATATTTAAAAATATATCAAATGTGTTATGTTTAAAATATTGATTTCTTAATTTTGGGTTAGAAAAAGTAGGGTTCGTCTTATACACGGAAAAATACGGTATATACTTGCTCTGTGGCAGTCTCACGAAGCATCGTCTTACAGATTTTTTGTAGTAACATGTAAATAGTTGTAACATCATATGATTAATTTTTCTCATCCGTTTGATGAGCAAATTTCGGGAGAAAAACCTTCTATCACGTATGAGATCAGCTAACTCACCCGTTTTAGCTGATGCTGCTGGTCTACATTAAACATGCTACACGATTCTTAATGTTGGTCAGCTCCTGTTACAACATTTAAGCCGTATGGTGAATTCGGTTACATTTCCTCGGGTTTTAATGAGCAGTCATTTGAGAACTTTATCAAGTCTATTGGAATTTATATTCCTGTTTATCATTCGTCTTCCTTTTGCATATCGCTTACCTCCGACCACATGTCGAAGGGAATACGTCATCATAATGGGCAAAGACCAGATGGGCCAGTGTGATTTCGTGTTTCTGTTTATCACACTGGACCATCTGGTCTTTGCCCATCATCACGCTTGAAGGCAGATACAGTCGCCCAGAGGTAATTCACCATTTATTAATAGCCAGTGCCTGCCTGTGTTGGCAAATGCCTCCACAGATCAGCTGCATGGGTGACACGACATCTGCCATTTGGTTGGAAAGGCCTAAGTTTTTAAATTCTGCCTAGAATGGGTGGTATTTCCACGAGAGCTTGTTAACTCGGTGAGTTATCCGATATAACTGGAAATGACGAATTCTCTTCGGGAAATTTTGGTATTTCTGCAGGCAAATCAGCCAGAGAACACACAATTCACTTAGCCTTAGCCGGGCAGCCTTAATTTCGACCACTACTGCTGGATTTCGTTTAGATTGGTGAATGTCTAATAATGTAGATATTTTTAGTGTGTATCTTGCATGATATGTCGCTTTTATATAGCTGAAGATATTGCGTGCTATAAAGAAGCTGAGAGCTATGGTACCTACCATAGCTATCAACAGGAAGTCCCCAGCCAGACATGAGAACAGCTAGACCATGAGTGTCTTTCTGCTTCTTCAGGTTGGTTGCAAAATGTCGGTTACTTCCCTCCATATTTGGTCAACATATGTACTGATGTTGACCAAAATGAATAAAAACAGCGTCATTGCTGTAATAGATTCATATATATATATATATATATATATATATATATATATGTTAGAAATACTGCACATGGAAGATCCAGAGCCTCAGCTCTGTCCAATCATGTTAATTCTGCAGATCGCAAAGTATTAATCTAACTCATCTATGTGGCGATGAGATAACATGGAATATGGACAAAGGTGTAAATAAGAATATGAAAAAACTCAGTTAATGGAAGTGAGTCACGGGCCCTCAGAAATAGATATTAGCAAATATCTAGACATCTGCTGAAATCAGATTCCAAGGTGCAACTAGAACGTGCGAAAGACAAGACACACTGGGGAAAAAAAAAAAAATGAATATATAAGGAAAGAGTAAAATATCTTCTTCTCCATAAATGAGAGAAGGAAAAATAAGAAAAAAATTCTATCATTATATTTTGGACAGACAGCTAGCACAACCGTTTCTAAACTAATATGGAAATATAAACCAAACGATAAGAAGAAAAAAAAAAAAACATGAAATCACTGAATTCATGAATCGAAGAACACACACACATTAGTACTGTATATCGTTGAACAACATTTGCGATTACAGATGTCACTTCCCTGAGTAGAGTGTTCACAAAATATTGATAAACGAACAGAGGTGTGTTGGCCACCTTTCACCCAAATGGCAGTCAGTTCTTATAGTAAAAGCGGAAGTGTTGTCTTGCCCTCAACCCTTAACCATATTATGACAGTCCTTGCAGTATGAAATGCATCTTCACGTTGATTTTAAATTCGATGTTAATCTTTTGGGATACCACGACAAAAGGGGTACATCCAAACAGAAGCATCCTACACCATAACACCACATTCAACAGATGAGATAACGATACATTTTGTAAATAACAGTCTCTGGCAGAGGTTGTAACCAAATACGTCCATCCGATTTGAAGTGTGTAAAATTTGCATCATGCAACTAGTTTGGGATGTTTAGCTTCTACGTGGTACCACTTTTAAAAGAAACTTAGCTATAGAGTTTCCTGTGATGTTCTAGCAGAAACCTCTGGTTCTAAACTACTGGTTGAGATAATACAGTGATAACATTCATACAGTGCACGTATAACTAATTACTTTTAGTATTCTTCGATCTGTTTCCGTCCGTTTGCGTTATGTCTAACGGAAACATTTACATTTCTTTAGGACACTTTAGATTGGTGTTCTGAAATACATCTTAAAAACGGAATGGCCAGTTCTGTTCAGAGTTTATATCGCCTGTTCATTACAAATGTCTCTACTATGAAGCAAACCTCTCCCCCCCCCCCAACGGCTACAACCCAAAACACATCGACAAAAAATCATCAATCATTTCACCCCACTTCTGAGTATGTGTCTCGTGTCCAACTTTCAGCCATATACAAACTTATCAACGAAATCAGCCTAGTTTTACCATCTAAAGATAAAATTCCTGCGTTTTATCTACTTGAAGTCTATTAAATTCTGTGCAACTGATACATTTTGTATTTTGGACAAACGGACGTTTTTTAAAACGCATTTCAGAGCGCCAGTCTTATATCCACCTGATTAAACTTCACATGTTCGAACTTACAAAACATGGATTGACAACATTAGCAAAGGATATTTTGGAATGATGCAAAGTTGCTACACAGAATGGTCTAAAAATCTGAATGGCTCTTCAAGGAGAGTGATGAGGTGTTTCTTCATTGCTAACCTTAACCTCGACAGACTATCCATCCAAATTTTGAGAAAAATTGGGCTGGATGGCCGAGTGGCTCTCCAGTCAAAAGGCTCCGGGTTCGAATCCCGCTGCGCATGGATGTTTGTGATTGTCTGTGAACTCATGTTTCAATAATATTGACCAAAATATAACATGGGCTGTCTTTGAATCGTATGGTGTGGACAATAAAATGATCCGCCTGCTGAAAGATATAAACAGCCAAGCACAAGCAAAAATCAGAATAGTAGGTGAGACTGGAGATTGGTTTGCCACTAATCAAGGCACAAGACAAGGGGACCTAATATCACCAATCATCTTCATCACACATCTGGGAAGAACACTAGATAAGATTAAAGAAGGTGGAGGCATTTCAATAAATGGCATGAGAATAAACTACCTCTGCTTTGCAGATGACATCGTCCTGATTGAAGAAGATGCAGCAAGGCTGGAACAGACATTGCAAACACTATACACAGAAGGAAAAAGATATGAATTAAATGTCAACTTTGAAAAAACTAAAACAATGATATTCGGACAACAGGAGTTACTAAACAGAGTTACGATAGACAGATTTCAACTGGAAAATGTGGAACACTTCACATATCTTGGATGCCACATGACGCATGACTTGGACCCCAAAAAATAGATAAAAATTAGAATAGCCAGAGTAACAACTATTTTAAAAGCCAGGACAAAATACGCAAGAGCCGAGCTATAAAGATGCAAACTAAACTGCGCATTGTAGATACCTGTATCTTCAGCAGCATGCTCTATGGATGCGAGGCATGGGTACTCCTGAGAGAATTTGAAAGGAGGATATTGGCATTTGAGAGGAAGTGCTACAGAAAGATCTTGAGAATAAGCTGGATACAGAAAGTGAGGAAATCTACAGATGAATACAACCAAAAGAAAACCTGATCCAGAAAATATCAAAAGGAAACTACGTCTATTTGGCCATATATGTAGAATGAATGATGAGAGAAAATTAAAAACGTTGCTGTTTGGAATGATTGAAGGAAAGAACAAAAGAGGAAGACCAAACAGAGAATGAGGGCGATGACATCGTCATATGGTACGGAAACACTATACACAAATTGAGTCATCTTGCACAAAACAGAATGCAACGGAAGAATCATATCAAGATGGCAGCAGACACCTACGGGCATTGGTTGTTGATGATGATGACGATTTTTAATTTGTTGTATTTGAATTTTCCACTGTTTATTCTTCTAAACTGAAGATAGGTTGTGATACACAAACAAAAATATCTGTATTTTAACAGTATAATCTTATTAAAATCTCGTCACGTGTGTTTTCTTTAAACGGAAAGGATAGTCATAATCGAAACATTCTTTTACTAGCTGAGACCAGGGCCGCCGAGAGGGGATGACATGACTTTTGTGACGGGCCCGGACGTGTCACATAACTGTGTTTATAATGCATGGTTTTAATTCTCGTAATAATACAACAATGATAAAGGATAATAGCATATCGAGAATGATACTGTGTTTTGTTTTAGACAGGCGGCTACGCTCTTTAGCTCGCCGTGAGTGTCAGGAAGACACCGTTCGTGCAAGGTTGTTGCAGTCGGCTGTGCTAGCGCTAGCTAGTAATTGCATCCACAGCAATGTTCCCTGCCAGAATGCTTCTTTCTTGTTAGTAACAATACCAGTAACAGTTGCCAAAGGTGAAAGAGCGTCTAGTAAACGTTCAGCAATAAAGAGCTTCTGTAGACCATCAATGCTCCAGGAAATTAATATTTCCTGGAGCGGCTTAGCTTTGCTATCAATAGAACATGACCTGGCAATGAAAATTGATTATGACGAGGTGATTAAAGATTTCGCTAACCATAAAGTGAGGAAGTGGATGAGGCAATAAAAATTTAAAAATTTTCTTTTTATTTAATGTTTGTATTTTGTATGGTATGTAATGTATCGAATTTTGAATTTATTGGACATTTTTTTAAAATAAATGTTTCATGTTTTATATGACTTTTTTTATTAAACAAAAGTGATGCACTTTTTTAAGTGGGGCCCGGACCACAGACCTGTCATGGGCCCGAAAATTTCTCTCGGCGACCTTGGCTGAGACACACTGCTATCAGTGAAAAACAAGGAATCAAGATAACTTTGCAACCCATGGCAACCACTCGCTAGTTATGACAGATGCGCAATTACAGATTTGCTAGTATCTAAGTAGTTTTCAGTCTGCTGTGGTAAACCAATAAAACTCTATTGGTTTACCACAGCATTTTATTTTAAATTTATTTATTTAACTTTATTTTAAACTTATCAAAAAGGTTAACGAAACATATGCTTAAAATGAAAGCAACTATCATTTAAAAATACAAACGAGATGCGCTCAATTTTCTTCTAAATGATCGATGATTAACTATAAGATTAACTATTAACTAACTATATAATTCCACTAGGATGCAAAAAATCTTTAGAGGAGTTTGTTTCTTTCTTTCTTCATCTGAAGGAGAGTTCTCCGTTCCACAAAACAAGCAAGGCAAATATCGATTTGCTTGTTTACAAACTTCGTATGCTAGCCTGGTAGCTTAGTAGGTTCGGTGGAATTTAAAACAACCAACAAATCAATAATCACAGTTGTTGTTGTTCGGAATTATGGTGAAGAGGACTATGAGAACAGTATATTTATGTCTATTAAATGCGTGTGTACCACTGGCCGGTTTGCCTGTTCGTTTTGAGATAAAAAACTCAAATGTCCGGGAGAAAATCCCTGCCAATTCCGTATGAAACTGGCTACCTCACTTTCACATGAAAAGTCCTTATAAAAGTTCTTCGTATCCGAAGCGGAATTCGAACACAGGCATCTGCAACTCAAGGACATATACGATACCGGAAACCTTTATAAAAATTGGTTTGCTGAAATAAGAACTTACTTCGAAGTAGACTAAACTTTGGATTCTATAAAGCTTTGTCTGAGCAGTCACATCAATAACCAGGATACCTTTTTGGAACAGACCTGGTATAAAAATTTGATTATATATGCATGAGTATAAAAAATTTTAATTATTTAATTTTAAGAACTGTCCCATATACTTAGATTTTGAAAATTAAAAAATAAATAAATAAATAATAGCTTACTAAATGAATAGTTGCCAGTTCTGATGGACGAAAAACCCGAGTTTCCGGGCAGAAAAACTCGCTATCCCCATATGAGACCGGTTAACTCACCCTTAGTCGAAAGAGACCAGACAAAGATTCCTCACGTCATGGATGGGAATAGAACCGAGGTCTTTCTGACCAAAGCTTCGTCTATACCATAGGCTCCCAAACTTTTTCGGGCCACCGCCCACTTTGCAAGACATAAATTTTGTAACGCCCCCCCCCCCCCCCCCCACATATATACATGCTCTATTTTCTCATTGACATAGAAAATTAACATCTATTTCTATCTGACATGGTAAATTTTCAAATGATTAAATAATTGAAACAGAAAATTGATCGTGTAAGATGGGCATAAGATGAATTAAAATGCAATATTTAAATTTTAAATCATTATCTAATCGCAAAATCATGAAAATAATTAATTTTTAAATATATATTATTAATTTCTTCTATAAAGAGCCACCGACCCCTAAACCGCCTGAACGCCCCCAAATGCGTCTGATCCCGCTATAGCCCCCCACTAGAAGGCTTCAACGCCCACTGGGGGGACGGTATCGCCCACTTTGGGAACCTATGGTCTATACCAACTGAGCTACGGAGGCTCTGTCTGAGCGAGTTTGATATTGAATAGTATATACCTATTTAGCAATTGCTGCTCTGGTTCCATGGGTTTATCTCTTTTGAAACAGTTCGAGTTTTCCTCTGTCTGGTACGCGAAAATATGTAACTGATAAATTATTAATCCTATCAATCCTAAGAAAAGGATTATAATTTCCAGTTTCTGATCTTCTCACACTTAAGCACTGAGCTTTATCCAATGTGACTCGTCAAAAGAATTGTTTCCATCGTATTTTTATTTTTGGTCCTACATATTATAAACTCCTACAACATGGTAATAAACCAACATAAAATTTCCGACAAAGACACCTTCATCTTCAGGTCTGGGGTAAGGTAGTACAACACCAGGCAACTCGTAGCAAAGGTGGACCAAGCTAACGTCACTCATATCCCAGTATCTCCCATAATGCAAAACACATCTCCTTGTGGATATGTATAATGTTATGCATTGAGGGAATGGGCCACTACCCAGACTAGTTTCGACCTTTAGTGAGGTATCTTCAGTGGGAGCCAGGCCCAGAAGTGGAGATACCAGGCAGAAGCAATAGCGAGGTCATCTTTTACCTTACCCCAGTCCTGAAGATATTTTCAGGCGCAAACTTTGTTTGCTTACGCTTGGATAAAGGATTAAACTAAATTTATTAGTCTAACCAAGTGAAAAATAAACTTTCAACATCTTTCTCTAAATCCAGAGTAATTTAATAAAAAGGTGGCACACCTTTTGGCAACTCCTGGTAGGTAAAGATGATCTCGCCATTGCTTCTGCCTGGTATCTCCACTTCTGGGCCTGGCTCCCACTGAAGAGACCTCAATAAAGGTCGAAACTAGTCTGGGTAGTGGCCCTTCCCTTAATGCATAACATTATACATATCTGCAAGGAGATGTGTTTTGCATTATGGGAGATACTGAGATAGAAGTGATGTTAGCTTGGTCCACCTTTTCTACGACTGTCTGGTGTTGTACTACCTTACCCCAGTCCTGAAGATATTTTAAGGCGCAAACTTTGCTCACACTTGGATAAAGGATTAAACTAAATTTATTATAGATATTTGGGAAGTAATACATAAAATGAGCATAACAATTACACATTAATAAAATGAATATTGCATGCTTTATGAACATACCATAGCAATACGTTGGGAAGGGTAAAGAAAGCTCTGAACTCTTCATCAGATGAATGTATGTATACCTCTCTGCTAAATGATTGAAAGACGACACACACTCATTTTTTTTAAATATTTTTTTGTCATCTAGCACAGTAAAAATGCTTTCACATAGTTACTTCATTTTAATGTTGGGGTTTCAATCTTGTTTATATTATTCGTACTCTTGGTTATATTTTCTAAAATCTTCCCTTAATATTTTTATTATATAGGGTGGCCCATTTGTCACGAAGGGATTTAAAATGTGAATAACATTTTTGATTATTAATTTTTTCATTTTATTTTTTTCAGGTATTCTAAGGACCATTTGAGAAATTAATCATAGAAAAGTTCACAAACTAAAAACGAACCAAAAGTGTGCTTTTTCTTTCTTTTTTTGAAAATCAGCATTCGATTATCCTAATGCAAACAGCATATGAAATTTCGCGAAGATTTGCAATTGGTCATTACGTTCTCCAGATCTGAGGGTTCCCGACTTCTTCCCGCTGGGTTAATTGAAGGAAAAGGTGTATGTGAACAATCCCCAGACAACCCAACAGCTGAAGGAGAACATCTGTGCAGAAATTAGGGAACTGCAGCCAGAAACATTAACAACTGTCATTGAACATGCACTAGAAGGGCCCGGTTTTGTGAAGCCGAAGATGGAAAGGCATTTACATGATGCGGTTTTTCATAAGTAATAAAAGATATTTTCAGGTGTTCTGTATTTCATTATAACAAAAAAAAAAAAAAAAATTAATAAATAAAAATGTATTAAATGTTTAAACGCCTTCGTGACTTATGGGTCACCTTGTATATGAAAGCTGTATTCATTAAATCGATCTCTGAAATCGTCTCGATGTGTTTAATTCTTAAATTTTTTATTCGCACCTTTCTGGTTCTTGTATTTTGAGCGTTCCTTCCACCTATCATTGCATGCCAGTCTTAATCTTGTCATATCTGCATCGCATGTGGAGTGTGTCCTATATTCGTGGCTTCTCCAAGAAATGCCTTCCAATCCTACCCGTGCTGCCAATCTAAATCGTAATCATTCACTGACATACAGAAGTCGTGCAGTTTAACAAGGAATAAACGAAATTTAATTGCGTTTTCTAGCATAAACACAAGTACCGATGAGTATATCGCCAGCGACAAGTCCATGGTAGCGTTACACAAAACAATAATAATAATAATAATAATAATAATAATAATAATAATAATAATAATAATTATTATTATTATTATTATTATAGTAGATTATAATTAGCATCCAATAATTCAAAAGTATATTGATATGCTAACTGGGGCTGGTTGCATTGCAAATCAATTCACAAATTCAGATTGCATATGTTGCAGCAATTCAGAATTAAATATCAAACAGATTTTAGTGTATGACTATATTTCTTATTTCAATAACTATATGCTTATATCAACTATGAATTATTTTTAATTTGCAATAAAATTTAATATTTCTTCTCTAGTTCTATCATATGGTGGTGTATATTAGATAATATAAATAATTCCCAAATAGTACATTTTTGTGTCATAAGCTTTAGTGATGAAAGGGTGCATTAAAACAGTCCGTACAAACAGCTGTCATTGCAAGTACTTTCCAAATCTGGTGCGTCTAACTACTGGCAATACATAACTGTGCGCCAAAATATTTCTCATCTCGTTGAAATTATCCATCGCGATTCGACATTCTTCCTTAAGTATAATGGCAAATCAAAGACTCCTGGGGTGAAATTAATTAACGATCTAGGCAAACGAGAGGAACCTGACCTTCCTGAAGACATAAAGCTAAGCATCTCACCTGAAATTCTTGTCATATTTCCCTAAGAATTCGAAAAACTTTCTCCTCCGAGTGTAGATATAATTGCACACGGACAGGACGTTATCACTACTAGCAACATCCCGAGGAAAAACCGGGGATGTTCCTCCCCTTCCACTGTCACGTTAAGGTCAACATCAAACAACCTAAGGCTACCCAGACAGCCCCGAACAAGGGTAATCGAACTTACTCTCAAACTCCGGAGGCAGTGAGAACCAGCTTCGCAGCTCCGCCAGACATCTACGGCGGTCACTCAGTTTCTCCCCTTGACAGAGTTCCACGGTAATAATTAAATATTAAAGCAGGACGAGATCCAGGAAACGATCACAATTACACTTTCGATGGATACCGAATTGGGGCCGCTGACATGCAGTGAAGGACATTAAGAACACTTGTGGTGGTAGTAGTAGCGGGCACGTGGAGAGAAAGACAGCGTGCATCCCAACCGGACTACCGGCTTCACCGGGCCTCTACTGACAAGACTCCCTTTACCTCCCCTCTCCTTTCCCCATCTCTGCATCCCTCCCTTTCCCGCCCGGCATCGCCTCGCGGCTGTCAACTACGCAGTGACTTGGTCCGAAACCGCCACATATTTCAAGTTGGTTAATGACTCCGACGGAAGCCTACTTGCCTAAGGGACTGGCTGCATCTGTGACGATCCCCTATGACGGCCTCTTCCCTTTCAGGAGGGTAGCCAAGGTGCACGCCTGCAGCCATCGCAGCTTAGCCAGCCATAGTTGTTCATTCATTCCAATACACGAGTTACCTTTACACTCCCCACGAGATGCGCCATTCGAACGCTGCTAAGAAAAGCGCGGGAAAAAAAATATAAAGAAAACACAATTGACATCTCAAAAGTACACAAACTCCCCATTGGAAGAATGCAATCCACAGTCTGTTTAAGCCAGGAGAGACTGCACGAGTGGTGGTGGTATATTTTAAGTAAAGTTCATATCCAGGGTTAAAATCAGGACGAAATAAAATACGTAAAACTGCTCGAGTGTGCGTGTGTGCAGAGAAATGTTCCTTTGTTTTTATTATTTACCGAAAAAAGAACTATCCGCCCATTCAAGTGATTATGATCATCATGAAGAACTCTATTAAAATACATGTGATCACTTTTATTACACAATTTTTTTCTTGTCTTGAAGAAAATACTGAAAATTAAAAAAAAAATGCTATTAAAAAATATATATAAACACAGTTTTTTCTGAGAACAAAATAGAAATATTGCAGACTCTCATAACTCCAGATCAAAGCGTGCAAGCCGCTTTATAGATGGCGCATCAGATTAACGCGGTGCATTGCGTATCGCAATGAATGTTTAAAAATGAAATCCCATGTGCGAAAAGTCGAAAACCTTGGGCTGACCAAGCGTTGAATCAAGTTCTAGTTTGTTCGAGCTTCAAATATCAATATCAACAACTCTTCGATTAGGAGAGTGGTGAACTCACAGGAGGTAATGAAATTCATGTACCACCGATGCCACAGCAGGATTAGAACTCACAGCATGCAAGGGAGAGAACAGAGTGTCCATCGACAACCTAGGTAGGCATATTCAAAAAATGTGCTTTTAGTTAAAAATTTTAAATGACATTTGTATAATGTTTTTAAATAATTTAAGATCATTTACTAAAATACTTTACGTAACGACTGAGAGTTCGCTTACGAAAAATACACCTCACCGACACTTGGAGTCCCTTAGTAGTGAACGACAGTTTTTGCTCTCTTAAGGTTTCTGCCTAGTCTCTGAAGAGAACCAACCAGTTCGAAATAGCTGTCAGGCCAGTGAAACCTTATCAAAATGGACCAATAGCAGGCGAATATATGGGCGCTTGGGCAAGCGATCATGTTTTCTATAAGGTCCGCACCAGGGCAACACGTAAATACCGGCAAGTGTATTCCCGTAAGCTCTCTGGTCAAGTTTCTTACGAAACTTTCATAGTTCTACATTCGGCTTTGAAATAATGCTGGATTTAACATCCACTTGATTTATTTAATTTAATATCATTTTGTGTTTCTGCTTGGGTACGCAAAATTATATAAGTATGCCGTATGCTATTGGAATACGGATTAAAAAAAAATCAAAATATGAGAATCTTAATAAGGTACAGTTAAGTTCGCCTTTGATACGTGCAAAAGCATTTTAGACTAGACTGTAAAACAGAGTCGGGTGGTGAAAAACACTTTTTATTCCAATGAGGTCCAATTCATATGAAATAGGATAACTTACTGCCATAGTATTCACCTGTAGTACCCATCCTCGCAGTTCCTCAGCAAATAACTTCCAACAAAGCTTTTTGTTGTTGCACATATGAGAATGATGTGGTCAAATTAAATATCACCAAGTGGATCGTTCGTGTACATGACTTCCCACAGAATGAGTTATGACTTCTCTTTGAAAGACGTTTCCTTTGAAACATACTAAACACTAGCTGAAAAATGGCAATGCCATGCAACTAATTTCAGTCATCGAGTAAGAATATTTTAATCAGAAATATGGTTGTTGTTTCTGGAAGCAATTAAGGCTTCTAAAAACGGCCAAAGCAATTAAAGTTCTGAGTCGGGTACGTTACGTGTTGTGAGATAGGTTTGATTGTTTTGTAGGATGAAAAAAGGAGTTTTCATGGGGAAGAAACTTCTTCCTTCGAATGAGACCTGTTAACTTACCTTCAGCTGAAAACTTCTTATAAATTGTTATTAGCTTTATAGGAGAGCGAAGTCTCCAATCAATAGGTATTGGCGCTGAGAAGTGGCAATCGCTGGATTGGCCATGGAGTCCATATGCCTGTCCACCACTCTATTCTTCGGACTAGATTTCCTTGATTCCTATTTGTGGAGAATACATGAAGCCTACTATACGAGTACATATCACAAGAATTTGCAAACCTTTTATAATTCATATGTGCTGGTCGGTCTAACGAAACAACCAGAAATCATACAAAAAGCCAGATACTGATATTTTTTTTTTAAAGGAGTGCATCTTTTGCATGGCCAATGCTAAGTACTTTAGTATATACGTTGTGGTTAATGGTATGGATTCGCATTAAAGCTAGAAAAGAATGTCGTTCTTTTTTTTTTTTTTCAATTAACATAATTTCATTGAATATCCACTTTTATGAGTTTCATCTCCTTTCTATGAGCTTAATTATTTCGTTATGATGTCGTCCATGTTTACATAAACACAATGATCTACTATCTGAAGCATGTTACGTGGGAAACCCTCAACATATGCGCATTTGTACAGTATGTATATACGAAGGTCATTTCAAACGTTCTGCACACTGCGAAATGTGCTGCAAGTGAAACGATATAATAGCTTTAACCTTTACGTCAGTTGTGAGTAAATACTGTGTGGTCATGTTTCTGTTTCTATTTCTTGCTCCACGAAATAAGACGTGTTGTAGTTGTTGTTTTGAATGGCCAAAGCATTTCAGGCTATGAGGCAGGTCACTGTGTTAAAAACGCGAGCTTCTGGGAGGAAAAACCCAGCCACCCCCATATGAAATCGGCTAACTCACCATCAGCAGAGAAACGCTTAGAGTTTTCTCATCCTAAATGAGATTCGAACCAAGGTCTTTCCAATCAAGAAGCATCACTGATACCGACTCAAGAGAAATAACACTTCAAACTGGAAGAAGGATGTGATCCAAGTAGGTTAAAGCTCAATGCATTCGTATACCAAAGTTGGGAAAAAGAAAATTGTTCTACAGACTAAGCATTGACTTTTTTCAAGAGCATTTCAATCATTGTATTTCACGCTTCCGAGAAGCAATGCGATGGTCTCACATCTGGCGATGAAAATTGTCTACTACCTCACCTCATTCATAAGTATTCATGTCTTAAATGGGATCTGAACACTCACCTTTGTCAGAGAACGGAGTCGCTATCTAACTATTTGGTCAACCAGTTTAGTACTATTTAATCCTTGTTCCCAACACTCACATAAAAGTTCTACGGGCCAACCTCTTTTATCAACCACTAAAACGAGAGACAGCTCCCATGCATTTATCTCAATATCTCTTCTGCAGTGTACCAAGCTCTCTAGACCATAATCCCTCAATCTATTCTACTAAACATCTCACAGTCTCAATATACAGTCTTCGTCTTCAGATCCTCTTTAAGCGATTCCTTATCTTTCCCATTTGCACGCAGTAGCAAACTGATGCAACCCAATGTCTGTACAGTGGAATTAAACTTTCTTACAATGACTTGTCAGTAGTGGTAAGCTATGGAAATTTTAACAAACGGCTCGCACTGTCGAGCAAAAAAAAAAAGCCATATTTCACATAAAAACTTTTATTAATACAACTTGTGTACTCCTTAATCAAAAAGTATGAGAGGACAATCAACGTCTAAAGGCTATCATTTTTAAACAAATATTTCATGATCCAAACATGAAATATTTGCACACAATCATCTGTGTTAATTTATCTTACATAAGAAAAACATTTTTTAACTATCAAAATATAATAAGAATAAAATCTTTTATAATCGCACACATGCAATAGTCCGCATTTTTATAAACAAATTTGTTTTGTTTGCGATAGAAGTTTTTATGGCAAACAATCTATAGATAATAAATAAATATTATCTAAACACAATTTCTCTTTTGTTTTTATACTTCAAGTGATATCCAGCAAAGGTTGATCGATTGGTAGAGCCTCTGCTACTAATGGCTCACGAAAAAAGTTAAGCAAGGCTGAGTGCAGTTAGTAGTTGGAAGGAGATCAATCGTTCGATGCTGTTGCCACACTCTCCCTCGATGAGTCTTTGGACTCCCTGGAGGTGTCTAATAATAATATATATAATCAACGGTACCAATCAAGGGCATTATTTTATAGTCCTATTTATTTATATGTGATTACCAAAGTGAATTGTTATTTGTAAAATGGTAGTAACAGTAACCATATTTTATTTAGTTAGGTTACCGTATGAGTTTGTTGCTTAATATATATCAAAAAATTATGTTTTTTTTTTTTTTTGAAAAAATAAAAAAAGTAAACAATAAGAACAAGGGACCCGCAAATTTGAGAAAATTTTAACAAAGGACTCGGGCAAGTCCCTTATAGATCACCACTGCTTGTCAGCATCCTTAGCAATTTACGTTAACTTTTGAATAATTTTCACAACTGTTATATTGTTCAAAAATTATACTTTTATTCAACATTAACTTCAAACTGATTATTGCTCTTCTTTCAACTTCTGAAGAATATAATATTCAGCCTGTATCTTATCCACTGCTGGGTAAACGCCTCTCCCAATGCGGAGGTTTGGGTCTACTTATCTCGTGGTGATCCACTCCGTCTTGGGAGAGTGTATATAGAGTTGTATGAATGAATGTACGTGAAGGTCTTACCAAAACTTTATAAACTCTTATTATTCTATGCTTTAGAACTTTGAACTTGGTCAGGTTTAGATATATTGATCTTTCCTGTTATCTTTAGAAACTTTGAAATTTTGATATCAATGTCAGCTTCTTTTGTACATGATACAGCACATTCGAAGTATCTGAAGCGGTTAATTTATTGTAAAATTTTACTTTCATTCCCGATTTTACTTCTAACAGGAGATGGTCCTTTAAAAGCCATGATTTCTGTCTTGTCTGTTGATATTTGCATTCCAAATTTTTTAGCAATTATGTTTAAGAAGTATACTGATCTTTGAAGTTCATCTTCACTTCTTGCTCTGATTATCTGGTCATATACAAACAAAAGAGTATTAAGTATAGTTCCACGATCCAGTTTAAATGCTGGTTTTATATTTTTCTTCCATTTCTTTCCTATTTCATCTATATAGATATTAAATAATAGTGGTGACATTGGGCATCCTTGACAGACTCCTCTGTTTATTGATTTCCATTCTATAACTTTTTCATTGATTCTTACAGTGCCTGAACATCATAATTCTAAATTTGTTATTACTCTCCCTAAGAGTAATCTGGGAAATCATGTGAAGGGGGGGAGAATTCAATATCTCTTTTCAAACTTTGGATTATATCTCGAATACATGGTACGATATATAATAATAATAATAATAATAATAATAATAATAATAATAATAATATATATATATATATATATATATATATATATATCGTATAACAATAGCGGTTCCAGAACTAAACCTCGAGGTGCGACATTTTTCGCATCCCTCCTTCCTATCACAGCTATCCAGACATAACTGGCTGATAGATGTCAGCCAATGACTCCCTTTATACAAGCCACTCATTTCCGTTCCTATTTGAATTTCAATACCAAAGTTGTACTGAAATTTTGAAAATATTCATGAGATATTCTATTAAATACTTTCGCGCAACACAAATACCGTATATTTCGGCGTATTGGACGACCAATGACGAGACGTTAAGACGAGGCCTAAATTTAAGGTTATTTTTAGTTTTTAAGCCTATGTCCGTTGTATAAGACGATCCCCCCCCCAATTTCTTCTTTCTTGTATAAATGCAACGTTAGGTATTGTTGTTATATCCGTTATTTTTTTGCATAGCATAGATTTAGTATTTACGCGAATTACCCTAATTAAAAGTGATTAGCCCCAATTTTAATTATTAATTTTGCATTTTTTTTTTAATTTTAGGATTATTAAAATTATCATTTAAAATCATGGAACCAACAACAAAACGAAGAAAGTATGAAGCTCGATTTAAAATAAGAGTAATTGAAATGGCAAAGCAAACTAATAACTGTGCTGCTACAAGAAAGTTTGACATAACCGAGATGGTAAGAAAATGGAGTAAAAAAGAAAGAATATATTTTATAAAAATTGCCAAACAAAAAATGTGCGATGAAAACGGGGATCACCCGATGGCCGCAACTGGAAAATCACGTTGCAGAATGGGTATTCGAACAAAGGCAGAATGGTTATCTTGTTACAAGAAATATGATTAGAACATATGCACTAAAAATGGTCAAGGTTGAATCCGGATGAAAGTATAGAATTTCAAGCTACTTCAGGATGGTGTAATCGTTTTGTGAACAAACAAAATCTGGTAATACGACAAAAAACAAAAATTGCTCAAAAACTACTAGCAGATCTTGACCACAAACTTACCAGTTTCCATTAATTTATTATTCATTTGAGACAAGAATATAAATTTTTATTGTCAAATATTGGAAATATGGATGAAACTCCTATGAGCTTTGATATGATAAGCAATAAAACAGTGGAGTCTAAAGGTAGCAAGAATGTGCTAGTTCGAAGTCCAGGTCATGAAAAAAAAAAAGGTTTACGGTTGTGTTGTCATGTTTGGCTGATGGAACCAAGTTAAAACCAATGATCATCTTCAAACGTAAAACTAAACCTAAGATAAAATTTCCTTCAAGTGTTTTTGTACATTTTCACGAAAAACGATGGATGGACGAAAACGATGTGAAATTACGGATAAATAACACGTGACCAGGCGGTATAATGAAGAAATGCAGTTCATTAGTATGGGATATGTTTCGTAGTCATTTAATTGAGAAAATTGCTGTTACACCAGGTGGTTTAACTTCTATATTGCAACCACTAGGCATCTGCTTGAACAAACCATTTAAAGATCACATGCGAGAAGAGTGGAATAATTGGATGTTGACTGGTGAAAAATCATTTACAAACACTGGATCTATGAGTGCTGCATCACTTGATATGTTGTGCAATTTTGTGATCAAAGCATGGAATAAAGTAAAAGTATAGACTGTAATAAAATCATTTTAAAAGTGTGATATCTCTCATCTTATGGATGGTACGGAAGATGATCTGTTGTGGGACACTGATGACAACGAAAACAAAATCAATTCACCGGATTCGAACTGGGATCCATATGACGATCATTTAAACAATGACTGAAGAACTATTTTCAACAGATGATGAAGAAAATTAACATGAAAATTGAGGTTAATAATTATTATTGATTTTTTAAGACTTACATCTATTGTAATATTTTAAATAAATTTATGTAACAAAAAATTAATCTGATTTGTTTATAAACGCTGACTATTTTCTTATATAACGATGTATTGCAACTACCTAAATGTTCATTCAAGAAATTAAGTTTCCCTTTTTATACTCGCTGTATAAGACAACCCAAGATTTCGAGGGGTTTTCTACAGAATTTGAAAGTCGTTTTATACGCCGACATATACGGTAAGTGCCTGTATATGCACTCCCATGTAAGATATAATTATCATCATATAAAATATCACTAGATTATCAAAACAAGACTGTCTCTTAATAAACCCATGCTGTCCTATGTAGAGATCCCTACTTTCATAAATCCAGTGTCCTGTATACTAACTCTAATCAACCTCATCCTTCCCATTATAACTCCTGAAATACAACTTAGTGCAGTTTTTGATCCCTCTCCTTCATGCAGTAGCACTTTTTTTCCCTCCTTCCGCTCCTCAGGATCTCTTCTAGTTGTACGATCTGAGCAACCAAGTCAATGGCATTGTCAGTTCCTTGGCACCTGCCTTTAACTCAAACGGGGATATCGCATCCACATTTGCATCCTTATTAACACCATGCTTACTTAATAAGGATGTGGGACTGAATGAAATATTCAAACACTTCACGTTCACGACTCTGGTCTCCTCTTCCTCCACTGTCGTATTTGATGATAATCCCTTCCCCACCATGAAACAAAACAACAAAACATTCTCTCAATAATTCCACCATATCATCTGTGTGATCACGGAATCACTTTCAGCAACCATGGTGATGTTTCCATGTACAACCGTCCTATTACTGGTCGCATAACTAATTCCCTAAGATGCTTTGCCTATTCTGCCAGTTTCTCTTCACATTCCATTCCTTATGGCACTTGCAACTTTTCTTGCTTGCGCTTTCCATTACATAAACACGTTCTTCCGTATTATTCATACACTTCGCGCTTGCTGCTAACTCTAGAAATGGGGGGGGGGTATTTGCTTTCAAACTGTCTCGAAGTAACTTCCCATGTTGATCTCTTTTCCAATCAGTTCCTTATGCTATATTTTCTGAAGCACAAGCCGTTCCCTTAGCTTGATATAATCATCTACTTTCGAATATATACTTCTTTCTCATTGCAGCATGCTAGCCGGGTCAGAAGGCATGATCATTCTTACCTGCTGGAAGCAGTACAGATACTTATTTACTGTCACTTTCTGTGCTCCTATTAGCAAGTCAAGAATTCACGTCGCACTCATTTTCTCCCCCAAATGCGATGTTATTTAATGGTTCTAAGCATCTTAAGAAATTCACACAATCCCTGTCTTGATTGCATAACTACCGTCATTCCCACTTTCACAGAATAGTTTATCTAAACTCACTGCAAATGGCACATTTTTTTCCCCCTTTTCATCATTTGTAAAGACGGCTTTAGAGTCTCAGTAGTTCAGTTGGTGTAAACGAACCCTTTGGTTGAAATGATCCGGGTTCGAATCCCAACGACGTGAGGAACCATTTCAATCAATGGTGAGTTAGCAGTCGTGTACGAACGTGGAGAATTTTTTTTTCCTGGAACTTCGTGTTTTTCTACAGACAATATACTTATTCCTAGAGGGATGTAGCAGAGGAATGGTAAGCCGACTGTATTAAATGCCTAAAGCCCCTAATCAGACGATTCAACCCGTCTTAGACGGATGAGAAATGGGGGGATATAAAGCCTTTTGGAACACAGTCTGATTGATTTCATCATCAAAATAAAAAAAATTACACAAGAGTAACTATTAAAACTCCAGCTGTCCTCTGCCTATAATGCTCCCTTTATGTCTCCCATTCTATCCATGATTTGAAAGGGTCAAATGATGCAAACTCTCCTCCTGCCCAAACGGCAGTAGCTCCTTCTGGTCCTTTGCCAAGGCCATTGGGTGCAACTTGTGCTCACCCAAGGTTTCCACAACTCTCATATCCAGATGCTACTGTAGTCATCCCACCAAAAGACAAGGCCAACTCACTGGCATCACTCATCTCTTTCAATTCTTGCATTGATGACCTCGACAAAGTTCCTCCTACTCCACAAAGAACAGCTCCCTTTGTCTCCCAGTCTTCCAACAAAAAGAAATCTGGAGAATCCTCAATAACCTGAACACAAACAAGGCATCTGGTCCTGATGGCATCCCATCTATTGTGTTAGAACTAACACCTATCCTGTATTTCCTCTTCAATCTATCCTGTTCAATTCGCATCTACCCGACAACATGGAAGCAGGTCCACATCCAGCCCATCCCAAGAAAGGTGATAAACGTCAACCAACAAACTACTGTTTGTTGATTGACGTCCAATTCTTGTCACTACTGTTCTCTCAAAAATTATGGAGGTCATCAACAACCAACTCTTGAACCACCTAGAGACATACCAGAAGTATTGATTCTGCCACTCTACAGCTTCTTGATTCTACAGCTGATCTTGCTTTCACTGCAAACCTATGGACTCAGGCCATTAAGCAATTTGTAGACACTCATGTGGTTGCTTTGAAATGCCGAGGGCATTTCAAAGGTATTTGATCGTTTGGCACAGATGTCTATCTAACAAACTACCATCCTGCGGTCTACCTTCCTCACTCTGCAACTGCATCGCCAACTTTTTCACTGGTCGCTCACTACGTCTCATGGTTGACGGCTTACTCTTCTCAGATTTCCCCACCAATGCAGGGGTAACAGGGTTCTGTTCTTTCACCCACTCTCTTCCTCTTGTATATAAATGACCTGCTCTCACAGCTTTGCTAACAACAGTACACCCCACTCCTCTTTTTCATTCGACAAACCTGTTAGTGCTTAAGTATTAGAATCCTCAAGATCTACACGACCAGGAGCATGAACTCTCCTAGCTATATTTCAGTGGGGTAAGGACAACCTTGTAAACTTCAATGCCACCAAAACTCAGTCCTGTCTGATCTCTTGCAAGAAAGAGCTCACATCCCCTATCCTTACCTCCAGTAATACTGATATCCAAACACGATCACATTTCTCTTCTTGGACTGATTTGCACTTCTGATCTTTCCTGGCACAACATATATCAACTATAGCTTCTGCAGTCGCCAAAAAAAACTTGGTGTACTTTTTCGCACAAGACACTACTTCATACCTTCACAGCTGCTAACTCTATACAAAGCCCAAGTCTGCCCGGTCGTGGAATATCGTTCCCATGTTTGGGGTGGTGCACCAAAATCATAAGATTGCTCCATTCTAAACAGAAGAGGTCAATCCGTCTAATTAATGATCCCTCTCACAAACCCACTTAAATCGCTCTCTCACAGACGTTGTTTTTGCCTCTTCTACAGATACTTTCACAGACAGTGCTCTGCTGAATTGTCACTATTATTCCTCCACCCTCCTCCAAAATCATTAAACAAGAGCCACTACTAATCAACACCCCTTTTACAGGCCACCTTAAAACTCATCGAACCAACTTCACTGCCTCCTCTTTTATTCCATCTACTTCTGTCCTTCGGAACAGTCTCCCCAACTGTAATTTTCGGGCTGTGTCACAGTCTGATCCTGGCTAAGTGTGTACTATGGACAATGCAATGGTGGAAGACATGCACAGTTGATATGTACATTTGTCCAGAAGCAAACTGAAACACATCTTATTGTTGTCAATCTAGTGTTTGGACCTATCGATGTATGATGGCCAAGAATAGGTGGTACATCATGGGATGCTTCTAGAAAGAAATATTAGTAAGAGCTAATATATGTCAACATGGACAAATTCCAACAGTCTTTTGTTACAGGTGTTATGTTCCATAGACTAACCTGACACACTCGGAAACCTAATATATTCAATCTTTTTGCACTGAAGTCTCATAGTTTGTAGTTTTCATAATATGAAATGATTGTCATTCTACGTAATGGTAAAATGAGTAACATGAATTCTAAGATGGCAACATACAAGATAACTTTGTACACTGCTTGGAAGTCAACAGACACCATAATGGGAGGAATAATCAGCTATTGAGCCCATCTTAATAACATATAGGACTTCCCTATGCTGCGATGTCTGCATCAATCCCAAGGGACACACTTTCCACAAGCGAAAGATAGCAATCAATGAAATTTTGGGCCATTTTTCCTGTGGGCATGTAATGAGGTCTTAGACCATTGGGCAGACATCCTTGACCTCACCAATGCTTCAGTTCATCCCACAGATGTTCAATAGGGTTGAGATCAGGACTCTGTGGAGATCAGTCAAGTGTAATGACTTTCATGTCCACAAACTATGTAGTTACAGCAGCAACCTTATGATGTGCATTGTCTCACTGAAAGAGATAATGGTCAGTTCCATAGAAACGACACAAAGTAGGAAGCATTGCATTGTCCAGATATCTTTGGAGTTCAATGTTCGTGGCACAACAAACAGAAGTCTGAGGCCAAACCAGGAAAAACAGGACCATACCATCACACCGCCACCTCCGAATTTCATAGTTGGGGTTATGCACTCTGGTAAGAGTTCACCGGGCATCTGCCACTTCCACACTGGCCCATCTGATCAGTAGAGGGTTTAGCGTGATTCGTCACTCCATAACACGGCTTCCCAAGTTACCACGTCTCATTATACACGCTCTTTGCACTGAAGACGACACTGCATGTTGGTTCGGGTAATACGAGGCTTGCATATTGCGGTCCTATCATGGAAACCCGTGTTGTGAGCCCAGGTCCTGAATGGTTTTGTGGATTCATGTTCCAGTCGATTTCCAGCACTCCAGATTCAGCGTGTCGGCCGATGAATGGCGATTTAGCCAAAGTGCTCACACAACATTCCAGTATAGAAAACCTCACTCCAACACAGACATAATGGTCAGTTTTAATGTCACCTCCTTATTTACTAATGTCCCACGTGAAGATACCTTAGTCCTCATCCAGGTTATATTTCCTTCTGATAACTCCACCCTATTTCAGTTCGCCATGAACTCAGGCTATTTAGTTTGGCAAGGAAAATTCTACAAACAGATAGAGGGAACTGCCATGAGTTCTTCTTCCCCCCCCCCCCCAGCCAACTTCTTTATGGAGACCTTTCAAGAAAAAGCCCTAAATTCTGCCCCACATAAACCCACTGTCTGACTACACTATGTGGAGGATCTGTTCTCCATTTGGCTGCATGGCCTGGATACACTCCACAATTTCTTAACACACCTAAACAATCAACATTCCAGGATCCAATTTACCTTGGAAAAGTCTCCCATTCCTAGATACTTTGATTATGCGGCAGCCTGATGGATCAATGACATTCCCTGTTTACAGAAAATCTACACACACAGGTAGATACATTTACCAGCAGTCACCCCACTCCCAATAATATGGTGTTATAAAATCCCTATATAACAGGGCAAAATTAATCAGTTTAGAGAACAGTGCCCTAACTAATTGAACTTGACTATATCCTTCACACTTTCTTAGCCAATGGCTACAATCCCCAAAAATTCAAAAAATATTAAAACCACGTAACTGCAACCCACCTCCCTTCAAAACAGAGATTATTCAAAATCTATCACCATTCCATATATACGCAGTACATCTGAAAAATTAAAAAATCCCAAAAAATATGACTTTACAACCAGTCATAGATTACATAAGATATTGGTATCTCTTATCAACTCCACCAAAGATCAGCCACATCCCCTAGACCTACCAGGAGTATACCAGATCCCTTGGAGTTGCAAACTGTCCTATTACAGCCAAACAGGGAGGACAATCAGTATTATGATATCCAAATACAAGGACTATATCCGGTTCCACCAATACAGCCACTCAGGACTTGCTGACTATGCTTTTGGCACCTACCACAGGAGATGTGGAAGAAGACCACTCTAGTACACTGCATCAAAAACAAGTATGAAAGTCTATTCATCTAATCTACCTCGGCTCTAAAGAACTTTCCAAATCTCAACAAATTTGGGTGCATGGAACTACCCTAAATTTGGGAAGCATACATTTTAAGATCATCGGCCCGATGGCCAATATAACTCAATTTAGCCCACTAGAGCAGCGCTTCCCCAACTGTGGGCCGTAGGTTTCGTTGAGGGGGGCCGCGAAATAATGAAAACAAATTTAAAATGTTTTAAGACTAAGTAGATTTTTTTATTTTAAAAGAAACGTATTTAACTTTTATTATTTTTTATATTTTAATGGAAAAATTCACACATTGGTGTTGGTTCACAAACTTTGCTTCCTGCATATTTCGGCGCTTAATGAATATTAGTATATATTGCTTATTCATATGTTTCATTTCAAAGCAGTGGTTAATTGTATTTACTTCGAATGCTCTCCAGGGAAGCTCCAAATCTTCCTGTCCCTTTCATCAATCAGGGACTGATCAAAACTCGTTTTATATTATCACTGGCATCCGAGCTAGTTTTCTGTTACCAATAAAAGTTTCTCATATACTTCACACATGAAAAAAAGCTTAAACAAGTTCATGTGGGGAGATAGTAACTCGCTTGCAGTGATAAACAACACGCCCTCCCTAACAGCCACTATACTGCAGAGGCAATAAAAACAAGTACTTTTATTATGCCAGTGAATAAGGTATGAGGAGTCTGTGTAATATATTTCTCAACAAATAGTACAATTAGAGACAACTGGGATAAAAACACACTAATTAATGAATCACATGTTCCCTCATACAGAAACTATGCTATATAGACTGAAACAAAACCATATGTTGCATGGGCAAACACAATATCTAACTGAAAACTATTGTTATTAATTAGATGTGTGCGAGTTCGATTTCCAAGGCAGCAATAAAATTCAACCAAACGTGTTAAAATTCGTAAAAGTGTTAAAACTAAGTAATGTATATATATAATGAATGTTATGGCAGGTTTCACATATGGAATTTGGTTGAAGAGAGTTAGCATTTCAACTCAATTGTCAGCTATGCTTTTATCTTTCAGTTGCGCGATCTTTTGTTAATACCGCACCAATCATCTGCACGTTTTAATAACCTGCCTTTACTGTCTGTTTCGCGTTAGGCTTAATTACCGTAAAGGGAGAAAAGTCACAAAAGAGAAAAATGTTCCTGGGGATTCCCTTATTCAGGTAATATTCACTAATTTCATGTTATCAGTCTGTGGTGTGCCAGTATCGGTAAGTGGTGATATTATTTGATCTATTCTACGTTAAAAAATTTAACCCTGAGATGGATACGTCGCTGATAAAAAAATATAAAAAAATCCCGCGAACAATGAGAAAAAGCAGAAACAGATTCAAAAAAAAAAAAAAAAAAAAAAGGACAGTATTTTCATATTTTACCAGAACAGCCCGCATCGTCTTCAGAACCAAACGGTAAGAGGCAAAAAATGTAATATATGCATTTGATTTTTGCAATATTCGCTGTGTATGTTTTGTATTGAATATAAATACAATAAATATTATAATAATACATCTCTCTATTACGATTTTTTTCTCGAGGGGAGCCGTGAAATATTTTAATTTTTGCAAGGGGGGTCCTGACAGCCAGAAGTTTGGGAAGCACTGCACCAGAGGACCATTCAGGACTCTGACAGCTGTTTCAAACTCATTGGTTTTCGTCAGAGACAAGGCAGTAAATACTTTACGCACCGACCAAGAGTTCGCTTACGGAAAATACACCTCTTCAACTTCCTTAGTACTGAGAGTTTTTACTCTCTTAGGTTTCTGCCTGGTCTCTGACGAAAACCCATGAGTTTTTGAAACAGCTGTCAGACCAATGAAACCTTATCAAAATGGACCAATAGGAAGCGAATATACGGGCGCTTTGAGCGTGCGTATCTCCTATAAGGTTCGGCTAGGCAACGCGTAGTATGGCGGCGAGTGTATTCCCGAAAGCTCTGCTCAATTTTCGTACGAAACTTTTATAGTTTCTGTATTCGGCTTTGAAATAATGCTGGATTTAATATCCACTTAATTTATATAATTTTTCATCGCCGAAGTGAAGCTTTTTGGCTCTTTATTTTAGTAAATAATAGTAATAATAATAATTATTATTTAGTGAATTTATTTAACTCACTAAATAATTGGGCCATAATGTTATTAAATACATATGTATGTAAACTAAAAAATTTCAGCTGGGAAAATGAAGAGATACTCTCAGAACTGGAAAGAATCGCTAATCATAAAAGGAAACAAAAATGAATATGAAAATTACACAGTAAAATTGCTTCTGTCCACAGACTAAAAAATTTTATTTAATGTTATAGTAAAAGGAATCTTATTATACTGAAGAAAACAAATGTGACTATGAAGCAGGATACCAAAGAAACAGGTCCACAGATGACCAATTTTTTAGATCCAAGACAAATTTTAGAGAAAAAAAAATGGAAATGTAATCAGCCTGTCCACATTCTATTTACAGATCAAAAAAAGAAGTATATGATAGAATTCAGAGGAGAAGACATTTGGGAAATATTAAATAAACTCTGAATACCTTATAAGATGATAAATTTAATCAAAACTTGTACCAATGACAGCTGATGCATATAATGGCTTAATGGGAAAATTTGTTCGAAAAACTGTAAAAGATAAGTTGAACAGCAACTTATCTTTTACAGTTTACGGGTAAATCATAATAAAATGTTCGATATATTAGATAAATTAGACATAGAAGATCATGTACTTAAGATTATAAAAATTATTTACACCAAACAGAAAATGCTGCTGTTTAACCTCTGAGAGTTCTATAGTGAAAATAAAGGGGCTGCATCCTTTCACCAAATCTATTTAATATTTACAGTGAGACAGTGATGAAAAAGATTGAAAAACAAAATATAGGAATCAGTATCAATGGTATAAAATAAAACAATGAAGATATCGGCATATCATCTTAGATATGCTGATGATATCATTCTAATAGTAGAAAACAGAAACAAATTAATCAAATTACTGCAGCTACTAATTGAAGAAGGTAAAGAGTTTGGATTAGATATAAATGCCAAAAAGACCAAATTTATGAAAATCTCAAAAGAAAACAGATCCGAGCCAGAAATATTCATAAACAATATGAAATTTGAACATACAACAGAATACAAATATTTAGGCACCTACTTTACTGTAGATGGAAAGCAAGATAAAGAAATAAAGATAAGAACAGCCATAGCTAAAGATGCCTTCTGGAAAAATAAAGATCTGCTCAGAAGTTCTGTGGGTATCAAGACAATGAAAAGAATAATAAGAACATTAGCGTGACCAGTTTTCACATATGGAAGTGAGACCTGCGTATTCAAGAAGAGAGTAAGACAACAGATAATGGCCTTTGAAATGTAGTACTATAGGAGAGCTCTGAAAATCTCATGGACAGATCATGTGACAAATACAGATGACCTACAGAGATCTTTATTACAAGAAATGATCCAGAGAAAGATGAGGTTGGCAGGACAATGTACTGAGAGGTTCAGCAGGACACTAACAGTTTTAGAAGGAAAAGTTATGAGAAAAGGATCAAGAGCTAATAAATGAAGGACATGGCTTGAAGATATAAGATCATGGATAGGTTCACATGGCAATGCAGAAACAAAAAGGAAAGCCACCAACAGAGAGAACTGGAAGGACATGGTGCTGCACTCTCTTACTGAGGAAACTACGTGAAGAGAGAGAACAGTAATATTACGATATACAGATATTTGCCTATTTTGTGAAAATGCTGAAGATGTATTAGAATCACGTTCAGAAAATTCTGCTGAAAAACTGGAATTGTGAATCAACTGGGATACAACTGAATATTTAAATGTGTACAGAAACAATAGTATGAGAAAATGAAATTTCAAAATTCCACTTTCATCAAGTATCCCAGAATATTGATTACTTGAGATAATAAAATTAGTATGGAAATACAAACTAGAACATATGCATTCAATAGATTGAATTCAATATCAGTCACCACATCTATCTTCCAAAGTTATCTCAAGTAGAGTTTAAAAAAGAAATATACAAGGCAATCATTGTACCTATTGTGAATAGACCATGGTGGTAGGGATAACATCAAAAAACACTTGGCTGAAATGAGAATCCTGGATTAGACTGGAAGAACTCATGACAGAAAGCAATGGAAGAAGATGGTACTTGCAACAAATAACCTTAGAGGTTCAGTAAGTTCTCAGAAGAGATAATATTATCAATAGTTTATCTATTGCAATAACATACAACCACTTTCAATTTAACAGACTGTACATTTATCAAACACCACAATGTCTTAAACCCCTTTCTTGTACATAAAATTAAAGTCACTGCTCATAAGGGTCATTGTGTTCCTCCTCTTTGTCTCAATCAGCATCTTCTGACAACATTACAATTTCTCGTGTACTCTCTCATCAAGAGCCTCATTATTCAGCAAAGGCAAAGTGTGCAGAAACAACTATAATATCCAGCTTACTATTTCCAGTTACTCGTTTGACTTACAGAAGTTTATTTTTTAAACTTCATGCATTTGTATAAAGAAATGTTACATATTTCAAGTCAGACTTTAAAGTTATGCATTCCTTGCCATTAACCCAAGTATCTTCACTAGTTTTTTCAGGTTAGTTACCCTGACTATCCTTTTTTTCTGTTAATGCTTCTTTCAGTGAAGCACTAACAGAAACTTAATGGATCCTTAAGTTCTAAGATTTATTCATTGCCCCAAAACTACATTCTCTTCCTAACAAAGCAGTCCACATCTTCTTCTCTTCAAGGAATAGACATTTGTCTGTTCTACCTTCACTGGTTCTTTCCATCTTTTTGCTGGTCTCTCTCTCTCTCTCTTTCCCGTCTATATCTGTCCACCTCTTTTGGTAGCCAATATCTTTCTATTCTAAATAGATGTTCTTTCCATTTCTCTCTATATTCCTTGATCTTTTCATTTATGTTATAAATATCCAGTTCTGTTCTGATGTCTTCATTTTTTATATGATTCAATTCTGTGGATCCTTTAATTGTTCTTAAAAATCTCATTTCTGCAGCTTGTATTTTACTTTCATCTTTCTTTTTAATCATCCATGTTTCTGAACCACATAACAGAGTGGGAGTGGCCATTACTTTGTAAAATTTTAGTTGAGTTTCTCATCTTGTTTTTTTATTCAGTGTCCTTTTAATTATTCCACAGATTTTCTGAAATGTCTTTATTTTTTTCTAAATCTTTATCTTTTAGATTTGTTATTATGCAGCCTAATTAAACTGCGTCATCTGTTCTATTATTTTATTTTCTATGACTGTTTTTGATCTCACATGATCCCAACCTTTAAATGCCATGGCGTTTGCTTTCTTTGGTGAAATTTTTAAATTGTATTGTTAGCTTATTTTGTTTAATTCATAAACTGATTTTTGAAGGTTATCTACATTGTCTTGTAATATAATTTGTTCATCTGCATACAGCATTATATTAATAATCTGATGAGGAAATTATGCTCAGTATACAATTTAGTTAAAATCCAATTTGATGCTGCTGCTTTTAATCAATGAATCTTCATTATCAAATCCTGGCTTAATATTTTTTTTTTTTTTTTTTACTTTTGATTTTGCAACTGTAACAATGAGGATCAAGAAATCCTTGTCTTCTTTAAATGTCATAATTATCATAATAAATATTCATTATTAAAGATATATATAAAGAGTTAATGTTAATGTTAAAAAACATAATAATGACAGTAATAAACTTTAATACACTAAAATTTAATGAAAAGCACAGATATTTCACACTAAATTAACAGTACATCATCAATGAGTGAAACAACAAACGATTCAAAGAACAGGAATACAAGGTAAATATAACAATCAGTTCACCAATTAAAACTGTTGCTGCTAGAGAAATAATATTAAAAATAAATAAAGAAAGAAATAAAAACTATTTTTATGTACATAAGATGAGAATCTCCTAAACTTGTGGGAGAGAGATTCAATCATCTGATTCAGGTTAGATAGGTGTAAAAGGGCTTCCCAAATTTCTTTGAAAAGCTGTTCATATTTAAAATTGCTTCTAAGAAAAAGACAAGCTTCATTCCACAGGCTATTGTTGTTCATTAATTCTTTTTTTTTTTTTTTTTTTTGACAGAATGACCTGTCTGCCCAAATTATGTCAAAATTACATTCATAATGGATTTTGGTAAACCCTAGCTAAAGACAGAAGTGACAGTTTATCAAATGTACGTATTAAGAGATGAGAATAGGAAAATATGTGGGATTAAGGTGAAACTTTTTCAAAATTCTGATTAGGCCATACATGGACTACTGTGCACAGATTTAGTCACCTAGTTTTCAAAAGGACAAAGAGATATTGGAAAGGGCCCAGAGGTGACTAACTATGGCAGTTTCTGATCTCTGGAATGTTGAATATAAAAGGTTGAGAAGATGCAATTTATAGTCTGGTGGATAGAAGGAAGAGGAGTGATGTGATGGAGACATACAAGTTGGTAAGGGATTGTTATAGGATCAATGTTGAAGAGGTTTTTCATAAAATGGTGGGAAATCAGGAGAGAACAAGAGGTCATCCCTGGAAGCTGTATAAGGAGGGGGTTCAGAGATGCCAGAAATATATGAGATCTGAACCTTGCAGTCTAGGAAAGAATGCTTAGATGTTGGAAGGTAGGAGATAATTATCTGTTGGATTTGACGAGCTGTAACCATTTCATGCCATGAAAGTTTTGATAGTGAGAAGTTCTTGTTGTAAGCTTTAGAAAGAAGATCAAACATTATGCATTCTATTAACAGCGATTTTTGGGAGATGTGATGAGCAGATTTTTGATGCATGTTATCTACCACTAAAAGTAGGTTTCTGATAAATGCTGGCTGACAAACTATCAGGAGCTGCACAATTAAGAAAGATGTCCAAGAATGGTAAACTACGAGCATAAGCGAAAGCTACTCATCTGATGCGGGAAGGTGGTAAGTTTGTTTTCAGAAACTTACAACCTTCTACATCAGAACAAAAGCCTTCACCCATGTATTCAATTGTCGCTGGCTGCTTCTGTTAAATATTCCTTGAACAGTGTCCAAGCAATACAAAGCTGATATCTTTTTCACTCCTTATCCCCTGCTACTTCACCAAGCTATCTCTAAGTTTCCATAATCACCTGCTTGATAGTTCCAAAACCATCCTTTATTGATAGAAATAAATATAGTGTTTCAATTAATATACAAGCTATGACCAATAACACTAACAGTTAACATCATTTAAAAATAGTGCAATATTGAAATTATGTGCATGTCTTAGGGCTTTTTCTTTTTTTGTGATTTTTTAGAAATTTATATTTTGACTGAGTCATACAGGTTCTGTGTACATAAATGTCTGTTGTTAGTTCATGTGAAAACAGTGTAATACTATTAGCTAAATTTCAACCTTGGTCAGAGAAGTTTCTATGCTGATTATCTTTGAATTTTAATTTACTTATTTAGTTAGAAGGCATGTTCTCCCTCTGCAAAAGTGGCTAAATCAGCTCATCAAATCACTTGGTTGCTGAAAAATACTTTAACAAGCAGAGACAAACAAGTTATTGTTCCTCTGTATCGAGCATTAATAAGACCCCATCTAGACTACTGTGTCCAGATATGGGTGCCAGAGTTTCTTCTTGATGGGAAGGAGGTGGAGAGGATCCAGAGACGAGTGACCAAGATGATAGCAGGTCTATGGAATGAATCTTATGAGAACAGGTTGAAGATTTGTGGGTTGCAGAAATTGGTTGATAGGTGGAAAAGGGGTGATATGATTGAGACATTCAAATTACTGAAGGGTTTCTATAAGATTAATTCAGAAGATATTTTTGAGAATAGGACTGGTGGTGGGAGGACTGGGGACCATACATAGAAGCTGCACAAGAGTGTGGTTAGCAAGGGTGTTAGAGCTAGGTTTTTTACTTGGAGAGTGGTGAATGAGTGGAATGAGCTGCCAGAGTCTGTTGTGGATGCCATGACTGTGAATGAGTTCAAGGCGAGGTATGATAGATACTGTGTGAATGTCGAACAGTTGTTCTTGACATGATGTTAGGGCCTCCCTCGATGAGTCTAAGGACTCCTTGGAGTTGCCCGTAATAATAATATTAATATTTGATTTGTTTTATGCCAAAAAAAAGTTTCTCAAAGTGAAGCAATCTCAACTTCCAAATTCTCTCTCTCTCACACACACACAATGGTGAAGATGAATGCAAATAAGTGATTTCTAATATTATTAGTAAACTTATAATCAAAATATAGACTGCAATACTTCTATTTTATTGGTGCCTAAAACTTTGAATATAGCCATCTAGGTATTAGTGGCTAAAAAAGTGGAATCTAGACTAAAAGTTACAGAACAGTAACTTGCACTAATTTTGTTGTATGAAATTGTCAAAAGTAATATTTTGATATCTGATCCACACATGGGGCCTGAAAGACCTCTAGCACATTAGTGCCATGTGCATGTGTGTATGTGGGTGGGTTGGTGGGTAAGAGGAACAGAAGAAAGGAGGAATCTGTTCACATTCTGCTTGAACATCTGAGTATTGTAATCTCTGGGGAACAGTGGAGGAGACTGTTCCAAAGGACAGAAGTAGATGGGATGAAGGAGGAGGTAGTGAGTTTCAAAATGGACTGTAAAAGGATGTTGGTTAACAGTGGCTCTGGTTTTAATGATTTTGAAGGAGTGGAGGAATAATAGTGGCCAATTCCATAGAGTACTGTCCATTAATATCTGTAGAAGAGGTACAAGGCAGAAATTGAGCATCTGTGAGAGGGACTGAAGTGGGTATGTGAAAGAGGGATCATTAATTACCTGAATTGCCCTCTTCTGGATAGAATCAGGCAATCATAAGGAGGATTTTGGTGCTCCATCTGAAATATGGGAGCGATATTTCATGGCTGGGCAGATTTGGACTTTGTATAGAGTTAGCAGCTGTGAAGGTAGAAGTAGTGTTCTGTGAAAAAGTACACCAAGTTTTTTGGTGGCTGCAGAAGCTATAGTTGAAACATGGTTGTGCCAGGAAAGATCGCAGATGCAGGTCAGTCTGAGTAGCGAAATCTGATCATATTTGAATATCTCAGTATTACTAAAGGTAAGGGGAAGGGATCTGAGCTCTATCTTGTGAGAGATCAGACAGGATTCAGTTTTGGTGGCATTGAAGTTTACAAGGTTGTCCCCCCACTGGGATATAACTAGGAGATCTGAGGTCAGATCTCCTAGCTATATCCTAGTTCAGATCTCCTAGTTACTGGTCATGGTAGATCTTGAAGATTCTAGTACTTGAGCACTAACAGGTTTGTCAAATCAAAAGGAGAAATGGAGGGTACTGTCATCAGCAGAGCTATGGGTAGAATTGGAATTCTCTGAGAGCAGGTCATTTATATACAAGAGGAAGAAAGTGGTTGAAAGAACAGAATCCTGCAGTACTCCTGCATTGGTGGGGAAATCTGAGGAGAGTAAACAGTCCACTATGACACGTAGTGAGTGACCAATGAACCACAATCCAAAGAAATGTGGTTCATTATTTTGTGAGGAAGGGGCATCTGAGGGTGTCACTCTCACTGCATGTGGGAAGAGTGGGGGGGGGGGGACATATGTTGACAACTCTCAATTTATGCACTTTTAGTTTAGGAAGCAGCATTAGCTTAGGATTCTTACTTGTATATATATTATTAGTATTACAATATATTATTATTATTGCTTAGATTCTAATTTTTTATAAATGACAACATAAACTAGATTATTATTTTTTTTTATAATTAAGTATAAAAAATTAGAATAAACGGTGATAGATTTAGAGTAATCCCTGCTTTGATGGGGGAGAGAGAGAGAGAGAGAGAGATTGTGGTTACCTGGTTTTAATATTTTTTGAGGGTGGTAGCCATTGGCTAAGAAGGTATTAAGGATATGGTCAAGTTCAGTAGTTAGGGCACTGTTATCTGAACAGATTAATTTAACCCTTTATAACAGGACAAAATTGTTGGGAGGGGGCATGCTGGTAAATGCATGTGTAGGTTTTCTGTAAACAGAGAAAGCCAGGGATCCATCAGGCTAGTGTGTAATCCGAGTATCTAGGAAAGGAAAACTGCTGTTGTTTTCCTTTTCCAAGATAAGCTGGATCCTGAAATGGTGTTTGTTTAACTATTAGCCATACATTTAGCCAAAGTGCTCACACAATCTATTGGCAACACACCTTCACATAAAAAAACTCAGCCCACTTTAAAGCCGGTATAGAAAACCTCACACTCCAACGTGCATTAATGGTCAGTTTTGATGTCTCCTCCTTATTCACCAATGTCCCTCTCAAAGATACTTTAGACCTCATCCAAGCCATATTTCCTCCTGATATCTCAGCCCTATTTTTCAGTTCACCATAAACTCAGGCTATTTCATTTGGCAAGGAAAATTCTACAAAAAGAGAGGACAGCTATATGTTCTCTACCCCTGGCCAACTTCTTAAACTCACTATCTGGCTATGCTATATGGATGATGTGTTCTCCATTATGTTGCATAGCCTGGATACACTCCATAATTTCACAACACAGTCTTTATTATAGTCTGACCAAGTGAAAAATAAACTTTCAACATCTTTCTCTAAATCCAGAGTAATTTAATAAAAAGGTGGCACACCGTTTGGCAGCTCCTATAGGAGGAGATGACCTTGCTAATGCTTCTGCCTTGATATCTCCACCTGGGCTTGGTTCCCACTGAAGAGACCTCTATAAAGGTCAAAACTAGTCTGGGTTGTGGCCCTTCCCTTAATGCATAACATTATACATATCTGCAAGGAGATGTGTTTTGAGTTATGGGAGATACTAAGATAGGAGTGTTGGTAACTTGCTCCACCTTTGCAAGGAGTCGCCCGGTGTTGTACCACTTTACCCCAGTCCTGAAGATACTTTCAGGCACAAACTTTGTTTGCACACACTTGGATAAAGGATTAAACTAAATTTATTATTAGAGTTAAAAGGTATTAGTCTCTTTTGTCACTTCCACAGCCCAAGGGGTAATAACCTTCTTAAGGAGCATATGGAGTGTTCTGATTCATGTGCTGGTGGGATCATATTCTATAGGGAGATAGGTAGAACCATCTATTCCATATATCCAGGGTACATCCAAAAAATTAACAAAAATCCTAAGGAAATATGACCTCACAACTAGTTACAAACCGCATAAGAAACTGACATCTCTTATCTGCTCCAAGACCAGCCACTTCCCCTAGACTGACCTGGAGTGTACCAGGTCCCTTGCAATTGCAAACTGTTCTACTATAGCCAAACATGCAGGACAGCCAATATCAGGATATCCGAACACAAAGTGTACATCCGGTTCCACCAATGTAGCCACTCAGGACTTGCTGACCATGCTTTGGACAACCACCACAGGATACAATGGAAGAAGGCCACTTTATTACACTGCAGCAAGTACAAGTATGAAAGACTATTACTTGCATCTGCCTCAGCTCTGAAAACCTTTCCAAACCTCAACAAATTTGGGTGCATGAGACTGTCCCAATGAGAAGCACACATTCTAAGATTGTCAGCCAAATGGCCAAAACAACCCAATTTATTTCACTAGGGGACTGTTTAGGACCCTAGGACCGAGTTCTGTAACCTTTCTTAAGCCTCATTGGCTTAGTGTGAGTGCCTGCATGCACTTATCATTGCTTTGTGATCCCTGAAGATTGCAATGTAACACTGCCAAAATGTAGGTAGTTATTAATTAGTTTGTATAATTAATAATCTAGTTTGCATTGTCATTTCCTAAAATATTAGAAGTCATGTCTAACCAACATATAAGCTTATCCACAAGTATTATTATTGCTATTAATACTACAGACATCCTAGCAGTTAGTGTGGGTCTCCTGTGGTGAGTTAGAAGACTCATCATGGAAGACCCACACTAAGAATTTTGCACATAATACCTACCATACTTCTTAAATGCATTCATTCATTGTAGGAGCACTCAAAACCACTTCTGGAAATCCTTTCCAGTCACTCACCACTCTCTCCAATCAAAATATCTAGTTCATGCACATGCTTAATAACCACACTCTCATTACACCACTTCCATGGATGATCCCTAGTTCTCTCCCTACTCATCATGCATTGAAAAATTATTTTTTATCAATTTAACAGAACCCCTTTAGTAACTTATAAGTTTCTCACCCTTTGCTGACTCTCAACTAAACTTTGCAATCCACACATCTTCAATCATAGTAGTCAAGATGTATCATAGCCTTATAAACAGAGATAATAACTCCTTACCTCTACTGGTCAATGTATTTTTCAAAATCAAAGTAATCCTTTCAACTACTCTGCCAACAACTAAATTTCAATTCTCCATCCACCACCACTTATAAATCCCTAGCTTCATCAATTTCCTGTAATCCAGTAGCATCAGTGTAATACAGAGTATGCAATCTTTACATCACAAAATGAAATAGATATGCATTTTTGTGTGCAAAGGTTTCTGTAGTTCAGTACTTTGAGAGAGAAATTCTGGTATTGAGACCACATGCTTATTATAAATACGAACAGGATACATGAAACCCAACAAGTTTCATAACTCATATGACTTACATTATCAGGGGCATTGGTGTATAAAAAGTTAAACACAACTAACAAAGATTAAATTCCCAGTCCATTAGATGTTTCTAACTGTAACATTGAAAAAATTGAAACATTCATTACTGAATGTTTGTTGGAACATTTGCTGTCACGTTCTGTGCTTCATGTGTGTGTGTGTCCGAGATCTGAGGAAGTTAGATTTTTTATGAATGCCGACCACACTTATTGTAATATCAAACCTTCGTTTTTGTTTCACTGTAGGAATTCTAAGCATTTTTGCCGCTTCCTTGAATTTCCTTGTGAAACAGTTTTTATCAATATATGACATGATCGTTTTTTCCCAAAGTACTTTATGGCCTGTGGAAGTTGTGTGGAAAGCTAGGCCTGATTTGTGTTCTCTTCTTTTTTATGTTCTGCCATATGGATTTCTCCTGACCTTCCCATCTGGCCTAAGTAACAAATGCCACAAGAACAATAGATTTGATAGACCCCCAGTTTTTTTATGGGATGGTGCGAAGGTTTCGGTGGATGTAGGGATCTTGATATTTTTTCTAAAGGGTGAAAAGCTACTTTTAAGTTGTACTTGCGGAGCAATGTCACTAATCTGTCTGTGACATTTTTGATGTATGGTAGTGAGATTGTGTTCTTGAAATCTTGTTTTTCTACGTTGGTTGTGGGAGCTGTGTTCAGGATTTTCTCGATTGTTTTTGGCTCAAACCCATTAAGTGTGAGGCTCTGTGTTAAGTAATGTAATTCTTCATTTTGCATTTTTTCCGTGCTGAATATCTTATATGCTCTGTCTCTCGAGGTTTTTTTTTATACCTATTTTTTGTGAAGGGTGATGGTGTGAGGCTGCATTAAGAAATCTTCCTGTAGTTGTCAATTTTCTGTAAAACAAAAAGGTTAAACTTTTTTCTTCTTCATTTTTTTCTATGAGGATATCCACAAAAGGTAATTTTTTATGTTCTTCTATTCCCAAAGTGAATTTTATATTTGGGTGTATTCTGTTAAGATATTCTTTAAAAACAATTAATTCATCTGTCATTTCTGGCCAAATAAAAAATGTCATCCACATACCTTAGCCATCTCTTGGGTTTCTTTTGATAGTTTTTTAGAGTGTTAGTTTCAAAGTTTCCCATGAAGAGGTTGGCTAAAGCTGGGAAGGGGGGGGGAGCTCATTGCTAGTCCTTCCTTTTGTTCCGAAAATTTATCCAGGAATGTGAAAAACGTATTATTCATGCAATGTTCATATAGTTCTACAACATCTGGTGGAAAAAGATTTTCAAGAAGAGTCACTGTATCATTTCTCGGTACATTAGTGAAGAGTGACTATATCCAAGCTTGCTAGAACGTCTGAAGGTTCTATATTAACATCCTTCATCTTCTCGATGAAATGTATTTTTGTATTTATCTATTTTATGTATTTTTGGTGCTCTATAAATTCTTGGGACTAACAGGTGTTTAGCTGATAGAGTTCTTTTAGTTCTTCAGGCCAGTTAGGTATCTTCTTGATTAAGTCATTAGTTTATTATGTGTTCGCCATGTGGGATCTTTGGTAATAGGCAAATAGATGGTAGAATCCTCTAGGAGAGTGTTCATCTTTCTTGTGTAATCATTGTAGTTCAAGACGTCTGTCACGTTCCCTTTTGCTTTAATTATCACGATGTTGTTGTCAAGTCTTAATTTTTTAAGTGCTGCAGATTCTGGTTTTTGATAAGTTCTTGCATGGTATTTTTCCATTTTAATAGCAATGCAGAACTTTGTATGCAGATGAGGTCTGCTGTGTCACTAGACAAATTGCAGATTCCTTTTTCAATTTGTGCAATGATATCTACTTTCGGAATGTGCTGCGGCGTTAAAGCAAAATTGAAGCCTTTCATTAGAAGATTGTGAAGCTAGAGTGATCTAGATGCTTTTGTTGTTTTTCTTTTTTCTTTCTGAAGTAAATTGAATTTCCTTATTAAATTATAATTTTTCTGTTAGACAGCCAATGTAGCTTTATTGTGTGTAATGTTATCGATATTATTCCAAAGGTCTGACGATAGTGAAGTGGCTAATTCCTGTGTATAGCAAACGTCTGATGGTTTATCATCGCAAATTCAGATCTAGTGATTGCAATTTGTTCTCTCAAAAGAGCTAGTTCTGTTCTATGGTAGATTCTTTTTTCTTTAGTAGAGGAGAATGCACGTTTAATTCTAATGAACTTGGGAATAATATCATTATCTCTGCATCGGATAAAAAATTAGACAGTCGATATAGTTCTGATGTTTAATATGTAATTTCTCTAGTTGTGTAACTTTAGACCATAGGCACTCACTATGAGCTTCCATATATGTGCGAAGGTTTCTGTGGTTCAGTAGTTTGAGAGATAGATTCCAGTATTGAGACCAAATGTTTATTAAATACGAACAGGATATCCTCATAGAAAATGAAGAAGAAAAAATTTAACCTTTTCCATTTACAGAAAATTGACAACTACAGGAAGATTTCTTAATGCAGCCTCACACCAACACCCCTCACAAAAAATAGGTATAATAAAAATCTTGAGAGACGAGCATATAAGATATCCAGCAAGGAAAAAACCAAAATGAAGAATTACATTATTTAACACAGAGCCTCGCACTTAAAGGATTTGAGCCAAAATCAATCAAGAAAATCCTGAACACAGCTCCCACAACCAACATAGAAAAACAAGATTTCAAGAACGCAATCTCACTACCATACATCAAAAATGTCACAGACAGATTAGCAACATTGCTCCACAAGTACAACTTAAAAGTAGCTTTTCGCCCTCTAGAAAAAATATCAAGATCCCTACATCCACTGAAACCTTTGCACCATCCCATAAAAAAACCTATAAAATCTATTGTTCTTGTGGCATTTGTTACTTAGGCCAGATGGGAAGGTCAGGAGAAATCCATATGGCAGAACATAAAAAAGAAGAGAACACAAATCAGGTCTAGCTTTCCACACAACTTCCACTGGCCATAAAGAGTACTTTGAGAAAAAAAAGATTATGTCATATATTGATAAAAACTGCTGTTTACAAGTAAATTCAAGGAAGTGGCAAAAATGCTTAGAATTCCTACACAGCGCAACAAAAACCAAAGTTTAATATTACAAGTGTGGTCAGCATTCATAAAAAATCTAACTTCTTCAGATCTCGGACATAACACATGTGAAGCACACGTGTCTTATGAGTAATGAGAGCCTACCCTTTTCCAAGATTAGCTGGAAACTGTATAAGGAGAGTGTTAGCAGAGGAGTGAGTGGAATGCATTGCCTGAGTGTAATAATATAATAAATTTAGTTTAATCCTTTATCCCAGTGAGAGCAAACAAAGTTTGCGCCTGAAAATTGCTCTCACTGGGATAAAGGATTAAACTAAAGTATAAAGAGCTAATAAGCTTCATTTCGGCAATGAAAACATTACTTAAATTAAGGGGATATTAAATATCACATAGTTTTAAAACCGAATAAGAAGCTCAAAGATTGGAATCAGAGAGTTTCTTGCCGAATATAGTAAACTATAAAGTATCGGCAATACTAGCATTAGCCAATGCAAGTGATCCTAGTACGCAGTACAATACGAGTTGCCCTGGTATTGTACTACGTACTAGGATCACTTGCATTGGCTAACGCTAGTGTCGCCGATACTTTATAGTTTACTATATTCGGCAAGAAACTCTCTGATTCCAATCTTTGAGTTTCTTATTCGGTTTTAAAACTATGTGGGATTTAATATCCCCTTAATTTAAGTAAGATTAAACTAAATTTATTATAGTCTAACCTAGTGAAAAATAAACTTTCAACATTGCCTGAGTTTGTTGTGAATGTAGACACATTGAATCAGTTTAAAGCACGGTTGGTTATGATGAGTCTCTGACTCCATGGAGGTCAGATATTAATAATAATAATGCCATCGATGTTTCCATGCCATACACTATCATGAAGTCAAAAGACTCATCACACCCTCTGGCATACATTCTACTTACTAACCACTATTCATATTAAAAACCCATCACACTATTACTTATCTCACCTTCATACAGTTGCAGAAATGGGATCTTTGTTTATCACTTCCACTCTTTGAAAAATTCCTCCAGTATCTATCTAATAAGCTCCTCTCAATAATTGGTGTCTTGATCAAATTCCCCCCCCTGCCATCCCCTTCATGTCCAATTTACTGGTTCTGAAATTTAAGTTCCCTCAATTAATCCTCATAACCTATATGACACAACCCAGAAATTTAAATGACTGTTTAATTTAAATGACATATCATGCTACTAAAGTTGCATCTAAATCCTTTTAACAAACATTTGCCCAAAATGGAGGGAAGGAAGTAATTTTCCCGTGTAATTTGGAAAACACTGTCTTATGTTATAGTGAATGCTCTTGTGATTTTTACTGCAGTCTCCTGAAGTGGGCAATTGTAATCAGTGGATAATATCAGAGTAAATATCCATTAATCAGGTGACTGTATACTTCCAATGATTTTTATATTGCTTGTGTAATTACTAATACATCTTTTCTGAAAGTCCCTCCATCATTTTTCTTTCTGTGGAGTTCTTGCTTATTGAGATAACTCATCTCCATTTAATTCCTGATTTATTCTTCTAACTGTGGAAAGCATTCAGGTTGTTGTTCAGAGGAAGAAAAATACTTAAGGATAATAATTAATTAACTAACCTTATCTAGTCCTTTTCTATTGTTAAATTCTATTGTTAAATATTGTTAGTAAAGAGCTCTAGAAGAGATAAATTATATTATTATAACAGTAACCTCCATGAAGTCAATAAACTCATTGTGGGAATCTCACTTAACTAGCAATGTCTGTCATATTGAACTTTCAAATTATTTACACTCCCTACATTCACAGTGCACTCTGGCAAAGCATTCCACTCACCAACAACTTTCATACAGATGTTCTGTTTCATCTCTTGCATTTCCTATAAATATTTCTATAGACATGGTTCATCAGTATGAGTAGCTCTTAAAACTGTAAGATCCTTGTAACTGTTCTGGTTATTGAAAGTTTTTCACTTGGTTATACTATATAAATTAAAGATACCAAGAAATTATACACTTGGTTTAATCCTTTATCCAAGTGTAAGCAAACAAAGTTTGCACCCGAAGTATTTTCAGGACTGGGGCAACTCGTGGTAAAGGTGGTATGACTTCACATCACTTGCCTTAGTATCCCATAATGCAAAGCACATCTCCTTGCAGACATGTATAATACTATGGGAAGGGTTTCAAACTTTATTGAGGTCTCGTCAGTGGGAGCCAGACCCAGAGGTGATATCAAGGTTGAAGTAATGCAGAAGTCATACTTTCCTATACGAGTTGGCAAAAGGTGTCACACCTTATTATTATAATACTCTGTGGTTTAATCCAAGGTGTAACTGCTCTCTTCACAGTTCAACTTCAAACTCAGAGAACAAATTTTTCTTTCTCTTTAATTCTGTCTGCTGTTATTCTCTGGAAAAGCATCCCTTCTTATGCATTTCCTAAAGATAATAGTTCAGAACTTCAAATCTACTGTTAATAAATCTCATTTTCTTCTCTTCTGCCTATCCACAAAAGAGTATTCTTCTTCTTTATCAACAACTGCTCTAACAATTCTTGTTAAAGCAGTTGTAACCAAACTTCTTATCAACAACTGCTCTAACAAGCATTGTTAGAGCAGTTGTTGATAAAGAAAATTAGGTGGTTCAAAGCTCTCCATTTCTTTCTATCCTCCCAAATCTTTGTGAATATTGTTCCATTTCAGTTATGTGTTTTTCCAAGATATTCTCTTATCTTGTCTCTCCATCCATGGTCTCTTTTCCATATTCTTCCTCGTGGTTCTCTTCCCTTCAAATTTCATTTAACACATTCTTCTTGGTATTCTTTCTAAATTCATTCTTATTATATGCCCAAACCACTTCAAGCAAAAGTTCACAAGCATTTCTTCAACACTTTTTGGTCCCAAACCAGAAAGTGTGCCCACATCTTAGAATAGGAATGAAAACTTTCATTTCCATTTCTCGTATTTTACTTGTGTCTGTTTTTGTTAATCTCCATGTTTCTGCTGCATAAGACAAAACATTCTGTTAATCAAAAGCTGGAACTTCAATGAGACCTCATTATCCCAACGTACACTAATTAACAAAACCGTATTCATATGCAATATTATTTTGTGTAAGAATTCATACATAAAATTCATGTCACCAATCTCTCTATCCACCCCATGACTGAAAAATTTCTCCCATATCAGTATATTATCAAATCCCAATATTAACTGGAATGTTTTCATTATATCCACTCTCTTCCATCTATTTAAGAGACTTTGATGACTACACCAATCTATCCTCATATTAATATTCCACGGGACTTAGTATTATCTTGTTATACATGTCTCCTCATATAACCAAGAGAATTCTTCATAGCCATGGCTATGAAGAATTCTCCTAACCTGAACAAATATGGTTGTATTAATTTGCCGAAAATTTGGGAGACTTATCTTAAGAGCAACTCCCACATTGCTGAATTTTTTTTTTTTTTTTGCAACATTAGAGGGCACCAAATTAGAACTTTAGATTTTTAGATTTTCACTTTAGATTTAGTCCGTTACAATCGTATTGTTTCACTTACTAATTGTCACGTATACATACTGTATTGTACTCTGATGATGCTGATTTGAAATTCAGTGAAATATAAGAAAGTTAATAAAACACCTTTTTTTATAAAACTGTTTGGTGTTGTTAATAAAAAATAAGTCATGAATAACTTTCAACACCTAAGCTTATCTGTTAGTCTTAAATACTGATATTCTTAACATTCTATGAACTACCAAAATCTTCTCAAAAGTCCTGCCTTATTTCTCCCAAGAAAGATCTCACTTTACTCTGCCTTACTTTTAATAATATTCACATCTCTGAAATTCAAGGTCAGGTTTCTTTTTATGGGCTGACTTAGACCTCTGGCCTTTACTGACACAAACACATAGCCTCCTCTGAATCCAAAATGCTTGGTATACTTTTCTATTCAAGTTGCTACTTATTTGGAAAACTGCTATCACTATATAAATCCCTCATCTACCTGACTTTTGACCAGAATGTGCCTACATCTTAGATAAAGGTCATATTTTGATTTATATCTGTATCACCTAGGTTCCAATTAGCAACAAAAGAATTGTAAGATCTCAAATGCAATACATATTATGGTTAAATCATTCCAGCATGGGACTCAGTCCTAAACAAAATTATCTGTTTCTTCAGAAATACAGAATATCATACAGGGATTTGGCAATAAAACAAAGAATATTTTTCAAAGCAAGTTTTGAAAAATAGTCAATTAACTACATCTGTAAGATGGTCAGAAGACATTAGTTGCTTCTTACTCAATCACAGTCAATTTTGCCTAAATTTCTCATATTGCTGGCCTGGTTGGCTGAGTGGTTAGCTCTCCAGCCAAAAGAATGCGGGTTTGAACCCCGCGTTGGGCATGGATGTTTGTGATTGTCTGTGGAAATACTAGTGATGGTGGTGGTAATGGGCAGTAGATGGCATTGGTGTAGTTGTGGTTTGTTGTAGTTGGTGGAGACAGAGAGTTGTGGAGTAGGTGCCCTCCCTCGATGAGTGTCTGAACTCCCTGGAGGTGTCATGTAATAGTAATATAATAATAATTTTCACAGCTATACACACACACTTTTATAATGTATTTCTATACTGCCAAGCACAGAAGGTTTTGGAACAGAGGAAATACAACATGACTATATCACTGTTTGATGACAGTTTCTTTTGTGAAAATAGTTCTTATGTTTGCTAAATGGTTTTTAAAATTAACAAATTAGATATTTGGTAAATTTCATACAACAGGGTGAAATTCTAGTTTATATCAAAAAAAAAATGAAAAAACAAGTTTTCTATAGAAAACAAATGTTTGGCATTGAAAATAAGCTTAATACTTTAAGTGCATTAAAGCAGGTTTACTTTTAGAAGCAATTGATTCATCTGCTTGATCTGAAAGATGAATTTGATGTAACATTATTATGTAAGCAGGTACTGCATACATTGTCAAGAATGAAGCAAGTGAGCATGCAGATAACCAATAAATGCTCACCACTATTTTCAAATGTTCTATGTTTAGTTCCAACTTAGGTCATAAGGAGGGCTCAATTTATGCAAAAAAAAAAAAAAAAAGAGAAAAAAGAAAAAAAGTAGTTGACCAAGATCCCCCTCCATTTTTCAACGACATGTATAAGTAAGTCAATAGGAGTTCCATAAAGTGATTAGTAGTGCTATATTTATCATTATCAAATTCCTGATATGTACCCCGAGACCAAATAATTATGACAGGACTATATGAAACTATATTATGTGGTGCTATATTGTTGTTTAGAAAAGATTTCCATTCTGTGCAATTCTTTTAATCTTAAAGTTAAAAAAATCTGTTTATAAAGTTAATTTTATTAAATAAAAAATACTATATTTTGTCCAGTCTGTAGCTGTTTGTTAGCTGCCAAAATCTACTTGCCATATCCAGGCATATTTGTGGAGTTCTGGTTACAAGTATTCTTTTTGAAATGAAGCGAATAAGAAAAAGAAATGAAAGTGTTATGCCATGCCAAGCTTACAAAAGGATAATTTTCTATAACAAAAGAATTACTTTGTTTCAGTTATACTGATTGAACTGAAAGTTTTGTTGTCTGCATTAATATAAGAACTACTCTTAATTATTCCAAAATTAATCATATTCATATGCCATTGTGCAAGCATATAATATGCTGAAAATTTTTTCCCTTTACTGTTGTTTTCTGAGAAATGCTTTATATATAACAATTTTGGTATGCAATACAAGATAAATGGAATTTCAGTTTCTAAGGTTTGCTTATGCAGAGCTTTTGACCATGTTTAGCATGGAGGCCAGACAAACAAACTGCAATCCTTTTGTCTACCTACACTCTGTAATTGGACAGCCAGTTTTCTATCTGGTTGTTCACTATATGCCATGGTAGATGACTCCTTCTTTTCAAGTTTTGCTACCAATGCAGGAAGCCTTAAGGCTCAGTCTTTCTCCATGTACATAAATGACCTACTCTCAATCACCACTAAACCTATCCACAGCTTTGAAAATGATAGTACTCTCCACTCTCTGTTCATACCACTCATTTGACAAGCCATGCAGTACCATGCACCTCAATCTCACAGATGCAATGTTTCAGCACTGTCCATTCTACAGGTATTCAATAATCATTCCTCCACTTCCTATTGCATCTGTAAAAAAAAGTCAAGACCAACAAAATTTGGTCTTGACTTTTCTCTTGCAAAAGAGACCTCAGCTTGCCTACCCTTACTCTCAGTAATACACAAATCATCAACAGATTCAGATCTCTCTGCTTTCTAACATTTATCTCCAGTGTCTACTGGCATAAAAACCTTCAACATTAATAGCTTCCTCAGCATCCAAAAAACCATGCACTCTGTTTCATTCAAGATGCTATTTTACACTGAACCAAATCTCAACTCTATACAAATTCTAAATCTGCCCATTCTTAGATGACTGCTCACATATTGGGAGTGGCACACCTTTAACTTCTCTGCAACTAAAGATTTTTGCAGGGAAGCAAGAATTTTTAGTTGCCTAACAGCAACTAAAAATTTTTGTTGCTGTTCAGGACAGGAGGGCAATTGAGTTCATGGATGATCCCTCTCTTACAGATTCACTTCCACCTCAATCTCACAGATGCAATGTTTCAGCACTGTCCATTCTACAAGTATTTCAATAATCATTCCTCCACTTCCTATTGGGTCTGTAAAAACATGAGCAGCAGCAACATCTCTTTTCAGTGCGAGTGCAAACACACTGAACCTGCTTTTCCTTGTTTCTTTTTTATTCCATCTACTTTTGTCCTCTGGAACAACCTTCTGCATGAATTATTCCCAAATAACCTGGAACTCTTAAATGAAAATATCAATAAACTTCTATCTCAATCCTTGCCTGCATCCCACACAGCACCGATTTTATTATTATTATGTAACCTCTCTAAGGTTACGTACCTCTTCATAAAAACAAGCTTCTTTCTGCAACTGTTTTTCACATGTATTTTAAATGAATAGGATATTTCTAAGAGTTAGGTAGTGGAAGCATGCGAAACGAGCTGACATAGCTACAGTATCTGCAGGTTTGCTTATCTTAATCCCAATTGGCTTGAAATCCAACAAAAGGATAAGTCAAAATGTAGCTTCCATAACTCAGAGACATGTCGGATATGAGGATCCTGGATGTGTCTGCAGCTTTAGCATTTTAATACCTATAGGGAGCTTCATGATCTGTATATATTATGCACCTTTGATAGCATTGCAATCTTATGTAGGCTAAGGCAAGTGCTATCAAGCACAGCTTGACACTGATGTTGTTACATTCCAGTGGGATCTGACTAGAGTGCCTTAAATTTTGAGCCATCTGTGTAAATGGGCACAAAATCACTTGTGATTTTGTCAATGTCTTTCAGCAGCTCTTTCAAGCACATAGAATGGATGGAATGTTTGAATAGCCTGCAAGAAGCATGTAAGTCTTTTAATATTCTGAATCTCGAAGCAGTGTTGTATGCTTATTCCATATCAAAGAAAACTTGCATATGTGAAGGATACTAAATGCTCACATTTTAGGAAGGTATTCCTAATGGATGCATCTAGAGACTGTGCCCTGGAAAAAAGGTTGTTTCTTTCCATAACCCATAAAAGACAAGAGTTAGATAATTTTTCCAGGATCTTGCACATGCATGATAAGAGCAATTGGTTGATAGTTTATTGGGAATTTTGGATTTTCCCTGACTTGAGAAAGGCAATAATAATTGTTCCTTCTGTCAGAGAGTATCCAAAAAAACATTCTAACAGAAAATTCTGTGGAACAGGTACATCAGTTGATCCTTGGTGGCGACAGATGTTTGACAGAGTGAAATGAAGAAAATTGTAGATATGTATGGATGAGTGAAGAAAACGAAAATGAATGAAGATGATATGAAAAAGATAATGAAAGACCCACAATTGGCATTATATGCAGATTTGATTATTAGAGGTGTGGTAAATGAGAACATGCATAAGGTTTGTTTTCTGGGAGGCAAAATGAAAGAGTAACCAAGCAAAAGAGTTGGTAATGGTAGTAGGGACAAATGACTTGAGTGGGAACAAGGAGAATGTAAGTTTGGATATCAGGATATAATTGAGAAAGATAAAAGTTAACATTGTGATAGGAAAGGTAGTCAAGTGTGTTGCTCAGGTATGACAGTGATGAGAAAGGAGTGCAGTTTATTAATGTGTAGAATGAGACTGAAGGACGAATTGAACTATATAAAAGTGATGGACTGCATTTCAATGGTCTTGGTGTGAGTCATTTGAAGAGTGATGAGTGCAGAGAATAAATCTGAGCAAGTAAGATGCGATGTGAAAGAGCAGAAGAGTAAGGAAGGAGAGATTGAAGTGGTGCTTATGAATGAAGTGGGAAGCACGAGTGTAGAGAAAGAGAGAACAAATGTGCAAAACAAACAAGGAAACTCGAGGTGGATAAGAGAAGACATCATAAGACAGGACAATGTTCCAAGAGGATGTGAATACATGTGTAGACAAAACAGGAAGGGAATAACCTGGAATCTAGAACACATAGTGGGATTTGAAGAAAATTCTGGAATGAATAAGGAAAAAAGAAATGGCTTGAGGAAAGTATGAAGAAGTCACATGTAATAAGTGGTATAAGTGAAACTTGTCATAGATCCAGTAATGAGCTGCTGTGGTTGTATACAAATGCTAGAAGTATAAGAAACAAGGCAATTCGGCTGCACTGATCGAGTTCATTCACATAAAAATTGTTGGAATAAGTGAGACATGGTTCGATGAGAATGACATTGTGACAGGAATAGAGATGGAAGGGCATGATGTATTTCTAAAAAAAGAGTATGTCCATACAAGGTAGAGATGCAAGAGGAGAAATAGTGGCAGTGGTTTTGAGACAGTATGGTGTGAGATAGAGGTGAATAGAATGAAATACATTGTTGGATGTTGCTATAGACCCAGTAATGCAGATGGCAGTGATCATGAAATGTATAAGCAAATTAGCCAGCAAATAAGAAAAGGGTCATCATTATGGATGATTTTAATTATGGCAATATAGACTGGGATGATGAAATAGCAACAGGAAGTAAAGAAAAAGAGTTCATCCAGTTTTTGAGGGACCACTACCTCAAACAGTATGTAACAGAGGGCATATGAGGATTGAGGATTTTGGATTTGATCATCTCATTGGAGGATGTTATCATAAATTAGGTGTCAAATCACCCTTCAGTTGGTAAGAGTGACAATGAAGTGATTTCCTGGGTGGTTGTCAGAAGTGTGAAGGCTTCTGTGAGGAAAAGGTATATGTGGAACTACAAGATGACATCCTGGCAAGAATAGAGATGGAAGGGTACAATGTGTTTTGTGAAGAAAGGGTAAAAAGGAAGGGGGGAGTGCTATAGATGATAGAGAAAGAGTAACATCCATACAAGGTAGAGATGCAAGAAGAGAAACAGTGCCAGTGGTTTTGAGTCAGTATGGTGTGAGATGGAGGTGAAAATAGAATGAAATACGTAGTCAGATGTTGTTATAGACCTGGTAATGTGGATGGCAGTGACTGTGAAATGTATAAGCAAATTAGCCAAGCAAATCAAAAAAGGATGATCATTATTGGTGATTTTAATTATAGCAATATAGACTGGGATGATGAGATATCAACTGAAAGTAAAGAAAATGAGTCATGAGCTTTTGAGAGACAACTTCCTCAGGATCTAGCAGAGGGCACACAAGGATTGAGGGTCTTGAATTTGATCATCTCATCACAGGATGTTATTATAAATGATGTGTCAAATCACCCTCAAGTTGGTGAGAGTGACCATGAAGTGATTACCTAGGTGGTTGCCAGTAGTGTGCGGAGCTCTGTGAGTAAAGTGTGTATATGTGGAACTACAGGGATGGTGATTATGAGAAGCTCAGAAGACAGCTTGCAAGTGTAGCATGGAATAGGAGTTGGGTGGAAAGGAGATCAAGCTGCTTGGGTAATATTCAAGAAATATCTAGTAGAAGCAATGTCTAAATGTATTCCAAAGGTCAAAAGGTTAAATAAGGTAGGTGTGAAATGGATGAATGAATGAAGGATTAATGAAGCTAAAAAAAAATCCTAGGGAGCTCTTTCGATATGTAGCCAGCAAAAAAAAAAAAAAAAGGATGGTTATGAAAGGATCATGCTGATTGGAGAAAATGGTATAAGAACAACAGTTGCAGAGGATGTAGGTGAAATATTTAATGAGCAGTTCATGGTCTTTTTCATTCTTGTGAATGTGACATCATGGAGAGTTTGAGAGCAGTGGATGATGAGGAGGACAGACTGACTATAAGTGAGCAAGAGGTATATGGAGAATTGAGCAAACTTGATGTTATTAAGGCTGTGGGACTTGATGATATATCACTACATATTTTAAAGGAATGTACCAGGGAATTGACATCTGCCTTCTCATATCTGTTTAATACGAGTCTTACAATGAGTGAAGTTCCAAAGGGGCAGAAGGAAGCAAGATTGTGCCACTTCGTAAGGAAGGTGACAGAACTCAAGCATCAAATTACAGCCAATCTGTGTGTCAGTTGTTGTGCTTAAAGTGTTGGAGAGGCTGGTGAGAATGAGGATCCAGAACTGGGTTGACAACAATGGTATTATCTTTGATGGACAGCATGGGTTTGTTAAATGGAGGTCATAATTTAGTAAACTGCTCCCATATTTCTTTACTGTTGGTTGCTATTGTTATAGAATGTGTATTGGATGGATTCCTTTTTGACTCTGACAATGGATATATCTTGCTCAGGCAATGGCATGTTTGTTAGCAATGAGATTTGTTCTCGTGGGGTATTTGCAAAAGATTCTCCAAGCCTTCTCTGAGCTTCCTTGGCTGCTGTGCAATCAGCATTCCACCAGCTTACAGAAAAGTGGAAAATGACTAGATGTTTTACAAATTGCAGTTGTGGCAACTTGTGTAATACAATCTGTCATGTCATATGATTCACTGCATTGCTTAGAGACGAGATGAACTGATTCTCAAAGAATTGAATTTTGATAAGGAAGATAAGGTGAGCCAGTCAGCTTGTTCATTTTCCATTATGATATGGTTGTGATATAGTACATAGTTGCCTAGGCAAAAAAAAAAAAGGTGAATATCCAGGCCATTTAAGAAATGATCACAATAAAGCTGTCATCAGTTTCCTATTTGAACAGTGGGATGAGGGAAGGTGAGCAGATAGTTAACTTAATGGCAGTGACTGTTCAGGTCATGGAAGATTCCTTGACCTGAACAGTTCCTTGCTTCCTCTGATGTTAGTTTGGGCACTACTACACAGTGGTGTGTCCATTTAAACCCATCAATTAAAGTAAAGGAGATGGTAACTGCAATATAACATAATCAAGGTCATTCTGAGATATATCTGCAGCAAGAGGTAGGTAGGAGATCAGACTGCGAGTCAGATAGCAACTATCTCTATGTTTGTATCAAGTGGAACTTGTTGAAAGGGATGTATGGTTGCCCACAAAGATGGGGGACTCCTCCATGGGCAAGGCCATCCCATCCTGTCCTTACGAATGATGTTTACATTTTGTAATACTGGATTGTCACTAGGCTTCGGTTATATTTTCTGTGGCAAAAGCATATTAGTTTATGCTTCTGCAGAGAACACTGATGTCATCAATGTTTTGTTGGAATTGACAATTCCATTGTAGAAATGTTTTCATAATTCATTTTGGTGGTGTCATCTGGCTTCCAATGTTGTGAGCCCTTCTTTTCATTGCCTTGGATTTTTTCTTTTTGGTGAATTGTGGATGGCCCATGTCCATCAATTTGTCTTTCCACCTTTGGCATGCTTGAGAGTAAGTTGGATGATTTCCCTCACAACGGGCATTATGGTGTTTTGCACTTAGTCTTTATTCTCATTATCTTTATAGCCATGACAAGCATTCTGCCAATGAATACACTTCTGACATTTAAAGCAGAATAAAGGATTTGGGATGTAGAGCTTTCTGAGAAGTTGAGATAAACTTGCTGACAGATGCTGATGGTTTCAGTGTGCTAAATATAAGGATCATGTCCCTCACAGGAACTAGGTGCTCATCCTGGTTCTACATATGAGGATTCTCCTTATGGTTGTAACTCCTTGTTCCTTCAATTTAAAGTAGATCTCCCCATCAGGAACATTGATGATCTTAAAAAACTTTAACCTTTTATTGATATAGTCTAGAAAAGGTTCAAGTTTTTTGGGTCCTCCAACAGATAATGCATAAAGGAGCTGCTCTGATTATGTCAGTGATCATGTTGTTTCTATAAGAATGTTCCCTGAAGTGGAGTTACTTGACTGATTTTGGAGATCCTGCCAATCCTTTCAAACCCTTCTAGATGAAGAAGAATAACATTTTTCAATGTGGACATTCACCAATTGAATGTAGTATTAAAAAGGATAGTATGTTTTTTTGCTGATGTGTTTTGTTTCTTGATTGACGGAAGCACTGCTGACCCTTGCAAGTAAGCCCACCAGATGACTGTTCCTGGCCAGGCAATACAGGACCACCCCATCTTGACAAAGCAGTCTTGCAGATTGCCCTTTCCAGATATACACAGGTCGCACTGCACAGCAAACACAACAGCAAGCTGAAATGAAGAATAATGGATGAAAAGAACAGAAAAATAAAAATGAAAAGGGCCAGTATTATCATTGGATGATCTCCTCCACCATGAAAAGGTGCTTCAAATAGAGAGATGGATGGTTGTCCATCCTCATATTTCCCATAAATGCTAGAATACCCTCTAGATGTTTTACCCGCATGCTTCTTCCTACACATAAATGTTGTCACTAAATGTATGCTTCATGCTTCCTTTTTATTTGACAAACCTTGTGGTGTTCAAACATTCCAAGCTTCAAAATCTTCCAAAACTAATGTCTTAAATACAGATTTTTTCCTTGAAATTCTTAATGGAATTAGGAAGACATTCAGTGAACTTCAGTGCTACCAAAACAATGTCCCATCTTATTTCTCATAAGAAAGATCACACTTCCTCTTACTTTTAATAATACTCAGGTCTTCAGACAAGAACAGTACCATTATCACACTGAATTATGCATCTAGGTCTTTCCTAGCAACAAACATCATATTAATAGCCTCCATAGGCATCCAAAATACTTAGCATCCTTTTCTAATCAACACTTTATCAGTACAGCTGTTAACCCTATACAACCAAATCTAGCCAATTTTAGACTGTTTTCAATTTGGATGGTGAATTAAAAAACCATTCTAAAAGTTGATACTATAAAAAGAGGACAAGCTGGCAGATTAATGGCATTTCCTCAAAAACTCATTGTAATCACTTTTTTCAATACGGTCCTTAAATATAACAGCATCACAGTAACCATAAATACTATGCTGCTGATCTCATTTCTATCATTCCTCCACCAATCTCTAAAGCTTTAAAGCGTGCATTTCATTCCATAAATGGAATGAAACAGCCTTTCTCCCATATTTTATGACAATCTCCAGATGTTCGGAAAAAAAATTTCATTAGGTTCCTTTTTTCCTTCTTAAGCATCTTCCTATATATTGATGTGATATGGGTTTTTCTACTTATAGAATATTATTTATGTATAAACAGAAAAAAATTATGATTGGCCAACGTACCTTACCACCAGACATATTATCTAGCATATACTAATGACAAGCAACAAAATATTCAGTACAGTAATGACATCTGCCAAAAAGACTAATCAACTGCATCGCCACAGGAATCATACACTTACAGCATGCCATATCTGATCTGAAAATTAACTGTGACTTCAACCACTTCAGATCCTAGTACACATCTAGATCAGGATTTCTGGATTAAGACATAAGAATGTCCAAATGTATCAAGGGAAATATTTTGTACAGTAAATCACACCTTATCCAGCCATTCATTAACAACTTGGTATTGGGCTCCTTTTTCAAACAGATTGTCTTCATGGCTAAGCACACTGATGATGATTAATTATTATTATTATTCAGGCCTCCATGGAGTCAAAAGACTCATCGTGGGAGGTCCTTCCTAGGAAGTACAAAGTCTATCAAGACTCATTACAGGAGGTCCCTCCTAGGAAACACAAAAGTCTACCATTTACCACTCCTTAAACTCATTGACCATTCTCATTCTCACCACTCTATCAGGCAATGCATTCCACGGTTCAACCGCCCTCCATGCAAAGAAACCACTCCTCACCCTCTTGCTCACAGTTTCCTTTCATAACTTCCAGGGATGGCCCTCTTGTTATCACTCCTTCCTGCTGTTCAACCAAGTGAAAGAACTCTCCAGTGTCAACCCTGTAACCACCTCTCAACAGTTTAAAAGTCTCAATCATATCACCTCTCCTTCTTCTATCCACCAAACTCTGAAGTCCACATTCCCTCAGCCAATCCTCATAAATAACATTGTACAGTTACAGTCCTGAAACCATTTTTGTTATCTGCCTTTGTATGCTTTCCACAGTTAATTTATCCCCTTCAAATCCTGGGGACCAAATCTGAGAACAATGGTCTGTGTGGTCTGATCAGGGTCTTATACAATGGAATGATAACTCTTTTACCTCTGCAGGTCAGCATCCTTCTCATTATTGCAGCAATCTTCTGTGTTATCATCACCACCTTTGCAATATGTCCCCTGAATTTCAGGTTTCTATCAATCATCAACCCCAGATGTCTTGTCTCCCCAACTTCCTCCAGGTATAGCTCTCCAATAGAGTATACAGTGTCCCACTGATGTGTATTTTGATGCCATAAACCAACACCCCCCATTCATTTTCCCATCTGTCTAGCTTATTCAAATTCCCTTGCAGGGCTGCATCTGCACTATTACTAATAATCCTTCCCAGCTTCACATCATCTGCAAACAACTGAATATCCCTCTGCAATCCATTGACAATGTCATAGATATAAAGATTAAACAATATAGGTCCCAATACTGAGCCCTGTGGGTATCCACTTTTAACCCTCTGCCTCCTTGAAACTGCCCCACCATACACAACTCTCTGATACCTATCAGACAGTCAATCCTGAATCCGGTTGACCAACCTGACATCCAAACCCATGTGCTGCAACTTAAATATCAGCTTATCATGTGGCACCCTGTCAAATGCCTTCGCTAAATCCAAGAAAATATATAGGAAATATATAGAAAATATATGAGGGAGAAAGTATATGCCTTTCCCTCATCTACTGCTCTTGTAACTTTATTATAAAAGGCTAGCATATTACTAAAACAAGAGCACCCATTCACAAATCCATGTTGACTTTCACAGATAAATAAAATAGCAAGTGACAGTATGATTGGTCACAAAGATGATTATTTTGGATTATATGATAAACAATAAGTTGCTAATGACCACTCATCCACCATGTGATTTACTCACCAAGTAAATCACATGGTGGATGACCACCATGTGATTTACCTGTATTATATCCAAGTCTATAAAGTTACAAAACTTGCTATGTGAAGTGAATTCTACAGACCACTTTTTAAATATCAGTCAAGATGGCAACTGGTTGGGAATACAACATGAATACCAAATTGCTAATGGGTGGCTGGATACCACTTCATCCATATTATATTGAAACTTCCATAATGTTACATAATTCACTGTGGAAAACCATTCTCCCTATAGGGGCAATGGAGGCAAAAAATCATTCCAGAAAGCTGCAAAGAATCATGCAAGTAACTTCATTACATGACTCTGATGCAGCTTCCAGAGATGACCTCTCATTCTCACATTACTTATTCACATGCAATAAATTCTGTACATGTGATTTGATAGTCTAGGCTTCTGATAGGCTTCAACATTTTCTGTAGATGTGATTGATTAATTGATAATGAAAAGTCAACTACCAGAACAAACACAATGTCAGAAAAACTGAACACAGGAACCATCAACTTAAAGAGTATCAATGGAAAGGAAATTAAACTTGCAAAACTGGAAAAGCATTATGTGGATATAATTGTGTTACTGAGACAAAGAAGGCTAAAGCAGGTGAGATCATTTTAAATATTTAATATAGGATGTTATACTCTGACAATAGCATTCAAGGAAAGGAAAGGATAGAGCAGTGATAAAATCAACACCGAACATAACGAAAAACTTCTTCATTGGAATGCAATTTCACAGAGTTATGTGGACAAACTTCAAAAATGAAACTTGTTTGTGCTTATGTTCCCGCAGAAGAGTCTTCTAAGAAGGTACAGGAATTTTTTGAGTCATCAGAGAAGGCAACCGAAATGAAATAGAAAAGCTAGTAATTGTTGAATATCTAAACAGCAGACTGGAAATGAATCCCAGGTAATACAGAGAAAAAGGGCATTGTGGAGGCAGCATAAAAGAAGTGGAAGTAACCAATTTCATGAGTTCTACAAAGACCAGGCAAGGAGAGTGACTTGGTTGGTGAGAGTAGCTAAAGAGAGGTATGAACAGCAGTTAGCTAATGAAGCTAAAAAGAATCCTAGGGAGTTCTTTCGATATGTAGCCAGCAAAAGAAAGAATGATTATGGAAGGATGACATTGATTGGAGGAAATGGTATAAAGACAGCTGTTGCAGAATGTGTGGTGGAGATACTTAATGAGCAGTTCATAAAGATCTTTCAATCTTGTGAATGTGACTTCATGGAGAGATTGAGAGCAGTTGATGATGGGGAGGAGAGACTGACTGTAAGTGAGCAAGAGGTGTTTGGGGAGTTGAGTAAACTAGATGTAAATAAGGCTGTGGGACTTGATAATATATCACTGCATATTCTGAAGGAATATGCCAGAGAGTTGACACCTGCCTTGAAATATTTTTTTAATACGAGTCTTGCACTTGGTCAAGTCCCTAAAGAGTGGAAGGAGGGCAAGATTGTGCCACTTCATAAAGGAGGTGATCGAACTCAAGCATCAAACTATAGGCCTATCTGTGTGTCAGGTGTGAAAGCGTGTGAGAACTAGGATCCAGAGTTGGGTTGACAACAATGGTATAATATTTGATGGACAGCATGGATTTGCTAAAGGGAGGTCGTGTTTTAGTAATCTACTTACTTATTACAATAAAGTGACTGCTTCCTTGGACAGAGGAGAAGGATACACAGTAATATACTTGGATTTTGCAAAAGCTTTTGATAGAGTACCTCATGATAAGTTGACAGTCAAACTAGAGCAGATGGGGTTGGATATTAGATTAGTGCATTGGATTGGAGACTGGTTATCTGATAGGTATCAACAAGTTGTGTATGGGGGTGCAATATCCAGGAAAAGGAAAGTCACTAGTGGAGTGCCTCAGGGATCTGTTTTAGGGCCATTACTATTTAACTTGTATATTAATGATATTGGCGAAGATTTGGATGGAGATATTCAGTTGTTTGCAGATGATGCAAAGTTGGGACGAACCATAAAGAGTAGTGAAGATATTGTGGCCTTGCAAGAAGACTTGAATAAATTGAGTGATTGGGCAAGCAAATGGGGATGTGAGTTCAATGTTGCAAAATGTAAGGTTTTAAAATTTGGAAAACAAAGATGGGATGCAGAATTTATGCTTGGTGAGAATATATTGCTGGAAGTAGAGGAAATAAGAGATCTGGGAGTCATAGTGGATAAGGATCTAAAATTTAGGGGACACATCGCCAAAATTGTGAAGACAACACAAAGACTTCTGGGAATGATGAGGAGGACACTGACGTGTAGAAGTAGGGAGATTCTTGTTCCATTGTATAAGGCTTTGATTAGGCCACACATGGACTATTGTGCCCAGATTTGGTCACCTGGTTTTCAGAAGGATGAAGAGATATTGGAAAGGGTCCAAAGGCGACTGACTAAGGTAGTTCCTGACCTCTGGAATGTCGAGTATGAGGAAAGATTGAAAAGATGTAATTTGCAGAGTCTAGCGGAGAGAAGGAAGAGGGGAGATATGATAGAGACCAAAAGTTGGTAAGGGGTTGTTATAGGATCAATGGTGGAGAAGTTCTACAGAGAATAGTGGGAGATCAGGGGAGAACCAGAGGTCATCCCTGGAAACTGTATAAAGAGGGTGTGAGTAGGGGAGTGAGAGGCAGGTTTTTTTCGTGCAGAGTGGTGAATGATTGGAATGCCTTGCCTGAGAGTGTGGTGTCTGCAAGGAGTTTGAATGTGTTTAAGACCCGGTATGATGAGATGTGTGTGAGATAAAAGGACCTCCTAGATGAGTCTTTGACTCCATGAGGTCTTGTATAATAATAATAATAATAATAATAATACAGAAATGTGTTTGGAAAATCTGAAGAACATGATAAGGCTAATAATAATGGTAAGTACCCTACTGGATTTCTGTTCAGGATATGGACTAGTTATTACTAACACCACGTTCCAGCAATTACTAGCTTTTCTATTTAAGTTAATATGGAGAGAAGACACAAGAAATAAGAAAAGCCTCATTGACAATGTTATTGTTGATAACTATATATGCATGCTAGTTCAAGATACAAGAGAAGACTGATTATTTGAAATTGGAAGTGATCACTGATTAGTTTTAAGTAAGATAAAAATGAATATCATATTGAAAGAATAATATGTTAAAAAGTTTTAAAAGGAATGATAGTTAAGAAGCATTTACAGATGAAACTGTATGGTAAACTATGCAAATATTATTGAAGAAAAAATAAAAAGTCTGAAAACAAGAACTAAACCTAGGAGACTCAAGTCTTCAGAAAACAGTAATTGATTCAGCTAGGGAGGCATAAGGCAAGTAGACAGGCAATGTGGCGAAGATTTTGGAAAAGTTGGTTAGGGTTCGAATTCAGAATTGGGCAGAAAGAGAATCTCTAATTTGCAATGATTAGCATTAAGGAAAGGTCATGTTTTAGCAACTTGCTCACATTCTATAATAATGTTATCACTGAGTTAGACAAGGGGAATGGATGCACAATAATACCTTTGGATTTTGCTAAGGCTTTTCACAGAATACAGCATGGAATACTGTTGCATAAATTGGAGAATATGAGATTGGATTATAAACTATTGGCATGGAAAAGAGGATGACTGACTGACGGATATCAAAAAGTCATATGCGGTGGAGGGGGAGGGGGTGAATCTGCAAGATTTAAAGTAACCAGTGGTGTGCCTTAAGGATCAGTCTTTGGTCCATTGTTATTCAATCTGTATAACATGCGACATACAGCTACTTGCTGATGATGCTAAGAGAGGTAGGGTAATCAGGAGTGCTGTTGATATGCAGTATTTGCAGAATGATTTGAACAGGCTGGAATTGTGGGCATGTGAAAATGACTATCAGCTCAATGTTAATAAATGTAAGGTGTGATATGATGTGATTAGATATCCAATGCCATATTACATAGGTGGGATTATGCTAAAAGAAACTGATCATGCTAGGGATCTTAGAGTATTAGTAGACAAGAAGTTGAAGTTCAAGGATCATATAGTAAAGATTGTAAATACAACTCAGAGAATAATTGCAATGCTAAAACAAACCTTGACATGTAAAGATAAGGAAGTTACTTTGCCTCTTTACAAGCGTCTTGATAAGACCTCACTTGGCCTATCGTGTGCAGATCTGATTTCCTAGTTTCTATGGTGATTCTGATAAAGTGGAGAGAATGCAAAGGAGAGTGTTAAAAATGATATGAAGATAGATTGAGAATTTGTGGGCTGCAGACACTAGAAAACAGGAGAAAGAGGAGTGATATGAATGAGACTTACCAACTTCTGAAAGAGAGTTATACAAGATTTCAGTAGATAAATTTTTTTATTTTATGGAGGGTAGGGAAAGAGTGTCAGGGTATCCTTGGAAGTTGAGAATGAGAGTGAGAGCTAGATTTTTCTCTCCTAGAGTGGTGCGTGATTGAAATGGATTGCTATTGGATGTTGTGTGTGCAAGTAGCATGAATGAATGAATGAATTCAAGAACAGGTATGATAGCTGTGAATAGTCTCCCTCGATGAGTTCTTGACCCCCTGGAAATCTCTCATAATAATAATAATAGAAAAATAAGACACAATGATGGACACAAGAAGTTAAAGCAGCAGTCTTGAAAAAGAAGAAAGCATCCTAAAAGTACCTAGCAAATAAATCAGCAGATGCCCTAAATGAATATGGAGAAAAATGTAAGAGATCTAGGCAATGTGTAAAAGAAGCTAAACAAAAGTCACTGAAAGAATTGGGTAAGAATATAGAAGGTAAATATCAGGAAAGTGTCACATGTTCTGAAGGCTATTAACCAAACTTTGAAATAGAGGAAAGAGTACTGTAAAAGGAATCAAATTCATAATAGTGCTTAAAGATATAACCTTCACCAAGAGGGAAAAAAATACATTTATTAAACTCATTATTATTTTGCTGGTTTTCTACCCTGCATCATCAGAGCAAAATGATTACAGGTGCACAACATTAAAATAAGTAACTGGAGAGACTCTCTATGGGTTAACTACAAAGTTAATTTAGAGAAGTCCAGCTATTTGATGTTGGGAGAGTGCTTCACAGCTGATGCTGATTATAAGAATAACCTCTCAGACACCTCTAATGACTTCTATGTAATATAGATTGCAATTTTTCTTCATCTATATTACAGATGCTAATAATCTCCATCTGATCCTATGTGAAGGAGTATCCAGAGCATGATGTGCCAATCCTGACGACATACAGATGATCTCAGATGTAATTTTTATGTTCTTCAAGGTAGATGTTAACTGATCTACAGGGAACGTTTTACACTCCAAGATGTTCAAGAGGATGTAACTGATCTTTAGGAGAACATATGAAAGTAGCTAGCTAAATGAAAGGTTTGAAGGTAATATGGAGATCATACTTGGAGAACTATTTTTTCTGATATACCCTTAACATGGTGTGATGGGAATGGTTTTGCTGAAATCCTGTGTGTTTGGAATAGGAGGAATGTTTTTTTTTCTGGGGGGGGGTGCATATAATATTTTATCTATTTTATATGGGCTGTAGCCATTGGCTAAAAAAGGTGTTGTGAAGGTCATTGTGCTCAGTATCAAGGGCTCTGTGATTTGAATAAATAATCCTGGCTTGATGAGTAAATGTTTTGAGGATACCATACTGTTGAGGATGGTGGTGTGATTGGATTTTCTGTAGCTGGAGAAGGATTCTAAGAAGTAGGAAGTTGTCACTAGTATATCTAAAAAAAGGGGAGACTATTATTACTTTCTTTGTCTAAGGTGAAGTTTATTTTTGGATATTGGCTGTTAAGATGTACCAAAAAATGTCATAGGCCAAATACATCAGCATAGTGCAGCCAAACTGTTGGCTTTAGTGTGAACTGTGTTGAGTGCTTGGTTTTCAAAATGCTCCATATAAAAGTTTGCCAGGGGGGGGGGGAGAATCCATAGCAGTCCCATCTAGCTGGTGCTGGATTAAAAAACCAGCGAAATATTTGTGAGTTTAATAAATGTATGTATTAAATACATTTATTAAAAAGAGTTGTGTATGGTGGAGCAGTTTCAAGGAGGCAGAGTATTACAAGAGGGGCCCCACAGGGCTCAGTACTAGGACCTATATTGTTTAACCTTTATATCAATGACATTGCCAGTGGATTGCAAGGGGATATTCAGTTGTTTGCAGATGATGCGAAGCTGGGCAGGATTATTAGTAATAGTGCAGATGTGGTAGCCCTGTAAGAGGATTTGAATAAGCTAGATAGATGGGCAAATGAATGGGGGGTGTCAGTTTAATGCAGCAAAATGTAAGGTCTTGAAGTTTGGAAAACATCGATGGGATGATGCATACTCTATGGGCGGAGTTATACTGGAGGAAGTAGGGGAGATAAGAGATCAGGGGTTGATGATTGAAAGAAACCTGAAATTTAGGGGACATATTGCAAAGGTGGTGAAGGTAAATGGAAACGACAAAATATAATACACATAGCAAACTGGAATGTAAGAGGAATAGCATATAAAGAAATAGAATTAGACCAGTTATTAAATGAAAGAAATTTTAAAATAGCAGTAATCACTGAAACAAAAAAGAAATTAAAAGGATCTATGAGAACTGAAAATTTTAATGTGATATACAGTGGAGACGACAGAGACCAAAGAGCACAAGCAGGAGTCATGATTTGGATTCATAACTCCCTTTCAAAACAGTTAAAACATTACAAATTATAGAATGAAAGAATAATAGAAGCTAGAATAAAAATAGATAGAGGCTATTTAACAATAATTGGTTTATATGCCCCAGAAGAAGGAAGAGAACAGGATAATATTGATTTTTATAATCAGCTACAAAACATATATAATAAAATAAATAAAAACGATTACATAATTTTAGCAGGAGACTTAAATGCAAGAATTGGAAACACGAAAATTAATAATAATATAGGAATACATGGAGAACATACTCTAAACAGAAATGGTAAAAAATTGATTGACTTTGTAGTTTATTATAACCTAAAAATAATGAATTCCTTCTATAAACATAAAGACATACATAAATATACTTGGGCAGCAAGAGGATGGAAATCAATATTAGATTACTTCATATTAAATGAAAAGACATCGAAATTTTCACTAGATGTTAGAGTTCACAGAGGATATGAAATAAGCGGTGACCACTTCCTTGTTAAAATAAAATTAAGATTACCTCCTAAATGGCTACAAGTAACAAGAACAGAAAGAAAAATTGAAACATTTGTTTATAAAACTAGACTATTGAATGACACAAATGTACAATGGCTATATGAACAAAGAATTAACCAGTACCTAGATAAAATAAAACAAAATGAAGAAATAGAAATAGAATGGCTTAATATAAAAACGATACTAAATGCAGCAGCAAATGAAAGCTTAGGAAAGACCAAAAAATTCAATAAAAGAAAAAAACTGAAGATCTGGGATGATACAATCAAAGAAATAATCAAAAAGAAGAAAGAAGCCTATCACAAATGGTTAAGCAGTAAAAGATTAGAAGATGAAATAGAATATAAAAGAATAAGAGCCATAGCTAAAAGAGAAGTCAGAAAAAGACATGGAGAATCATGGAATAAATTTGTTTCTAATTTAGAACATGATTTATATAAAATAAGACCCAATGTATATAAGATTTTGAAACACCTAAATGCAGATACCAAAGAAAACATAAAATTAAACACCGAATTGAAATTAGAAGAATTTCGAAATTACTACACAGAACTGTGGACAGACAAATATTTTAAAAAAGACAACTGGCAAACAATTAACGAAAATGAAAAGGAAATAACTGAAGAAGAATTAGAAATCAGCCTGAAAGAAACAAGAAATGAGAAATCACCTGGAGAAGATAAACTAGGTTCAGAACTATATAAATATGCAGGAACTAGATTCAAAGAAAGAATCTTATTATTTTTAAATATAATTTATTCAACTGGTATCCCCCCAATAGAATGGAAAAAAGCAATTGTGATTCATATCTTTAAAAAAGGTAACAGAGATGACCCTAAAAACTATTGAGGTATCAGTATACTAAATTCCTGTACAAAATATATAGCAGAATCTTAAATAGAAAACTAATGAAATATTCCGAAAACTTTATTTTAGAAGTATAGAATGGATTTAGAAAAGGACGATCATGTATAGACCCAGCCTTTAGCCTAAAATTAATAATAGAGAAAAGAAGAGAATACAATTTAGAAACACATATTGCATTTATTGACTTTGAAAAAGCATTTGACAAAGTTAAAAGAAACATATTATTTAACATATTAAAAGAAAGACAAATACCAAATAATATCCTAAAACCTATCACAAGTATATATGAAAATAATCAAATACAAATAAGATTAAATCACTAGCTATCATATACAAGAGATATAAACCAAGGGGTCCGACAGGGATGTCCCCTCTCAGCAACTCTTTTTAATATCTACTTAAATGAAATAATAATAAAATGGAGTAAAAATTTACATCAAGGAATTAAACTTTCACCTAGAGTTAACTTAAACACTCTCCTCTTTGCAGACAACCAAATAATAATTATAAATTCTGAAGATAACTTACAGAAAGCTATTTTAAATCTAAATGAGATATCCAAAGATTATGGTATGATAATATCAACGGAAAAATCAAAAACTATGGCCTTTAAAGGACAAGATCCAGCAAGAACTAAAATAGTATTAGATAACAAGATCTTAGAACAGGTGAATTCATTTAACTGTTCTAAGATCTTGTTATCTAATATCCTTGATACGTATGATGATGATGTGAAGGTAACACAGAGGATTGCTGCAATTATGAGAAGGACACTGACCTGCAGAGATTCCATTGTATAAGACCCTGATCAGACAACAGAATGATAACCCTTTTAACAATGGAAAGGGTACAAAGACAGATGACAAAGATGGTTTCAGGACTGTACAATTTTGGTTATGAGGATCGGCTGAGGGAATGTGGACTGCAGAGTTTGGTGGATAGAAGAAGGAGAGGTGATATGATTGAGACTTTTAAACTGTTGAGAGGTGGTTACAGAGTTGACACTAAGGAGTTCTTTCGCTTGGTTGAACAGCGGGAAGGAGTGATGACAAGAGGCCATCCCTGAAAGTTACGAAAGGAAACTGTGAGCAAGAGGGTGAGGAGTGGTTTCTTTGCATGGAGGGTGGTTGAACCGTGGAATGCATTGCCTGATGGAGTGGTGAGACGAGAACGTCAATGAGTTTAGGGAGTGGTATGATAGACTTTGTGTTTCTTAGGGGGGCCCTCCCTCGATGAGTCTTGACAGACTATGTCCTTAGGAAGGACCTCCCACGATGAGTCTTTTTGACTACATGGAGGCCTGAATATTAATATTAATAATTTTTTTTTTTTGTTTATTTGTTTTGGTTATACTGTTAAGCATTATAATGAATAATGAACAACACCTAAGCCTTTCTTTGCATAAAGGAAGATGATAAGGATGACATGAAAACAGAATATGAAAATAATCTAGATGTCTGGAGTAATTGCTTTAAGAGATTGTTAAATAAAACAAGCAGTGGCAGAACAATAGTAGAAAATATTCAGAGTAATGCAAATAGTGCATATCAATACTTAGTGAAAAAAAAAAAAAAAAGCTATAAAAAGTGTGAAAAGGCAACTGAAACAGATGATATTCTACCTGAAATGCTTGAATATGGAGATATAAAGTTTTGCAGTAGCTCTGATGTATAATTAAGAAGGGCTGATCAAGAGGTAAAATTCCAGATAATTGGAGTAGAGCTCATAGTTCCCAACTGAAAGGGAAATAAAATTGAATGTGAGAATTACAGAGCAATTTCTCTACCAACTGTAACAAGATTTATGCAAGCATGCTTGAGAAGAGGATAAGAAACTGTAAACAAGAAATGTGGAAAACTGGATTTTTGGCAAAATAAAGGTTGTCAAGAAATAGATTTTCACTATACAACAAACAGATGAGAAATTGTGGAAATACAAGGATGTGAATTTAAGTTTTATAGATCCAAAATAAAGGTGTGTCCAGAGAAAAGCCTTTCAAAATCCTAAATTATATGGGGCAAATGGACTATTATACAGAGCATATGGTCTTTATTTAAACCATAAAGCAGCACTTCAAATTGAAGGAAATACAAGACGGTCTGGTTGGCCGAGTGGTTAGCGTATCCGCTCTCCAGCCAAAAGGCTGCGGGTTCGAATCCCTGCCGTGGGCATGGATGTTATGATTGTCTGTGAAAGTACCAGTGGTGGTAGTTGGCGGTAGATGGCGTTGGTGTTAGGTTGGTGGAGTAATGAGACGAAGAGTTGTAGAGTAGATGCCCTCCCTCGATGAGTCTTTGGACTCCCTGGAGATGTGATGTAATAATAATAATAATAATAAAGACGGTGTTGTGTAAAATCAGGTGTAAGATAAGGGTGCACACTATCTCTGATCTTATTCATCATTTATATATATATATATATATATATATATATATATTACTTGTCTGTTTGCTGACTTGGGAAAAAGGATTAAAACCTTGCTTGGTATCTTTAACATATATGGATCCCTTCATGCAAGAAAAAAGCATTCAATTTCATATTAGAACTGTAGATAACAAAACTTAGTTCTTTGCTTTATGCAGATGATATTGTACTCTTAAACAAATCAAGTGCATCTCCAAGATTCTATACATAGCTAGAGACTAAGATAACATCAGACTTTGGAATGTTGATAATGGAGAAAGGTTAAAGGAATGTAATTTACAGAGTATCGTGGATAGGATGGAAAGAAGTGATATGACAGAGATACTTAAGCAAGTGAAGAGATTTTAGCAGATTAATAATACAGAGGAGATTTAAAAAGAGTAGCAGGTGAGAAGGAAGGAAACAGAGGTCATCACTGTAAGTTCTGTAAAAGTGTGGTGAATAAGGGTGTAAAGAGTAGATTTTATAAATGGAGAACTGCGAGTGAATGGAACACATTACTAGAACATGTTGCAAATGCAGGGAGTGTTAGGGATTTCAAGGTTCAATATGATAAATACATTGTTTGGAAAGAAGTCAATGCACACACCCTGTCAGCAAGTACATCATACTATATAATGTCACATGTTTGAAGCCAATATAAACTGCAGAAATATGATGCTCCCAAGTCAGGTAAAATGCCTGTGAGAAGAGAACTGACAGAGTTTAAAACAGGCATTGTGATTGGATGCCATGTTGCAGGTCTATCTGTTAGGCAAATTGTTGACAAATTGGGCCATCCAGATCAACAATCAGTGATACCATACTGAGATGGAAGTGAAGGTAGTCAACTGCTAGTGCTACCCACAATGGATGACCCACCACACTCAACAAATGTGACCATATTACCCTTTGTAGCATCCTATGGTCACATTTATTGAGTGTGATGTGTGTGTGTGTGTGTGTGTGTGTGCATGCGTGTGTGTGGAGGGGGGGGGGGAACATGATTCAGTGGCTGACACATTGAATGCAGAGTTCAGAGTATCAACTGGAACATGAATCTGCACAAAAACATTCAGAACCGAGACTCACAACGTGGGTTTCCATGATGGGCCTGCAATATGCAAGCCCCACATTACCCGAACCAACATGTAGAATAGCACCATCCTCAGTGGTGCAAAGAGCATGTACAGTGGGATGCAGCTCTGGAAATTCGTATTATGGAGCAACAAATCGTGCTATACCCTTTACCAAGCAGATGGATGGGTGTTGGTGTTGCGGATATCTAGTGTACATCTCTTACCAGAGTGCGCAACTTCAACTATGAAATTTGGAGGTGGTGGTGGTGGTGGTGTGATAGTATGGTCCTGTTTTTCCTGGTTTGGCCTCAAACTTCTGTTTGTAGTGTCATGAACATTGAGCTCTGAGAGGTATCTGAACATTCTGAACAATGCAATGCTTCCTACTTTGTGCTGTTTCTATAGCACTAACCATTATCTCTTCCAGCAAGACAATGCACCGTGTCATAAGGCTGCTCCTGTAACTGCATAGTTTGTGAACATGAATGTCACTACACTTGGCTGATCTCAACCTAACTAAACATCAGTGGTATAAACTGGAGCATTGGGTGAGGTCAAGGGATGTCCCCCACCAGAACAGTCCAGGGAGAATCACATGCCAACAGGGAGAACGATCCAAAATTCCCATTGATCACTATCATATGCTTGCGGAAAGCATGCTCTGTAGGATTGCTGCAGTCGTTGCAGTGAGAGGAAGTCCTACATCTTATTAAGGTGGGGTGCCATGGTGTTTGTTCCTCGCAACATAGTGTCCGTTGACTGCTTTCCAAGAAGTGTATGTTGTCAGCTGAATGAACTATGATGACTCTGCTTATTCCATAAAAAGTGTGATAATGATAATCTGAATAACAGCTGTAACAAATTGGCATGAAAATTAGCAATAAAAAAAGATCAAACTACTGAAAATAGGCAGGAACATAGAAATTTCAACTGCATTCTCAATGGAGAATTAAACATACGTGAAATATTTCAGCTATTTATCAACACTTTTGGCAAAGATAGCAAATTGAATACGGAAATAAACAACAGAATAAGTGAAGCTAGTATGGTGGGGAACAAGCTGAATAAAGTTATGTGGAATAAGAGAGAAATTAGAAAACACTAAACGAGCAGTATACAAGACAGTGCTAAAACCAGTTGTGGATCTGAGAGCTGGGTTAGAAATAAAATACTTAATCAAAGACTAGAGACCAGAGATATAACAGTTCTGAGAAAAATTAGGGGAATAAACAGTTGGCATCAATGACCGAATCATATTAAAAATAGGACAAAACTTGACATTGTTAGCATTTCAGAATGTGAGAGTAGAGCTAATTTAATCAACCAAGAACTTCTGTTCAAGAACTCCTGTCCTTTTCCGACTCAAACATCTATTAACCCTGTACAAATTGCAAATCTGCCCATCCACTGAGTACTGCTCCCCAGTTTACATCTTGGGGAGAAGAGCAGTCAGACTGATTAATGACTTATTTCTTACCAACTCACTTCAATCACTCTCACACACAAGCATCTAGTATCTACTGCATGCATCTTCTATAAATATTTCCATGGTAATATTTATAGAACTATCAGAACTATCATCAATAAATCCTCCCTCTCTACACCAAATCCATTGAAACACATACACATCTACCACCCAACATCCCTTCACAGTCAAACTCTATACTCATAGCATAAGTTTCTCTTCCTCCTTCATTCCTACTGCTGCTGTATTGTGGAACCTTCTCTCGAAAATGTTTCCCAAGGAATTCAATGCACAGGCCTTCAAATTCAATGTGAACAAGTTTCTTGTTTCCGAATTCTCTTCCCACACGTGGTACTTGTTGACCAATCAACCTGTCAATGAGGGGAAAAAAAAAAAAAAAGAATGAGAGAGGAAGAAACAGGTGTTTGACCAAGATGGCAGAAAAAGTTCCAGAGGAAGACCAAGATCTCAGTGAATTCATTATTATCAAGAGCGACTTCCAGAGAGTTAGGGGCTCATTGAGGGAGGTCACATATTACCTAAACCAGCTGTCATACCTGTTCTCGAACTCATTTACACTACTTGCACTCACCACATACAATGGCAATACATTCCAATTAAACATCACTCTATGAGGGGAAAAATTGAAGTCTCACCCACTTCTTAAAAGCATTCATTCTCATCTTCCAAGGGTGTCATCTTGTCCTTTTCCGACTCTCCAAAAAATGAAAAATCCCATCTACTAATCTCCTGTTTGACCTTACAGAAGTTTAAGTCTCAATCATATCACCTATCTTTCTACTGATTACTAGTGTCTACAGTCCACAAATTCTCAATCTGTCTTCATAATCAGTATTTCACAATATGAATATATAATTTTTTTAACTTTCTCCACTGTATCGGAATTGCTATGGAAACCAAGAGATCAGACCTGTGCACAATAGTCCAAGTGAAGTCTTATAAAAGCCTTGTAAAAAGGCAAAATAACTGCCATATCTTTACATGTAAGGTTTATTTCAGAATTGCAATTATCCTTTGAGTTGTATTTGCAGTCTTTACTATGTGGCCCTTGAACTTCCTACCTACCAAAACTCCAAGATCCCTAATTTGATGTTTCTTCAATGTCATTAATACATAATTAAATAACAATGGACGAAGGACTGATCCTTGTGGTACACAACAGGTTACCTTAAATCTTGCAGATCCCCCATCCTCCATATACCACTTTGTGATATCTGTTAGTTGGCCATCTTCTTATCTACGCTAATAATTTATAATTGAATCCCATATTTTCTAATTTATGCAATGGTTATGTGCTGTCAAATGCCTAGGCAAAATCCAAAAGTATTATGGTGTACCCATTCTCCTTGTCTAACTCAATGGTAACATTATTACAGAACGTGAGCAAGTTGCTCAAACATGCTCTTCATTGCAAAGTATAGATTTTCTGTCAACCCATTTCTGTATGTAAGTGTTAACCATCTTTTCCAAAATCTTCACCACCACTCCAAAGGTACTAATAGGGTTGACAGTTGGATACATCAGTCTTTGAACCACCCTTGTGCAATCAGATTACCACACATTCTTTCAACTCTTGTGAATCTTCTCTGTGCTAAGATGAAAATTATACAGCTTGCTTGAAGGAATACAGTTCAGTCAACCACTCTTAGTATCTGTGCTGATATTCCATCAGTCCCTATTGATAAAATTCTTATTCAGTTTGTGCAACACCTCTACTACCTCCTCATGCACACCAGTTAATTAATCCTGCAAAGAGGGCAGCAGTGAGCTCAATGTTACACACACATTAGTTTTTAATAGCTTTTAGCAAAATGGTTATTCAGTAGTTGAATAATCTCTTCTGCATCTGTCACCTGCACACCATCTGCATTCAGTAGAGTTATTCATTCATATTCATTCTTTCCTTTACTTGCAGCATAACAACAGAATTCTTTTGAGTTGTTTTTAGCTTGCAGAGTCAGTTTGTTTTCATTACTCAGATTCAGCTTTCCATACAACAGTTGTAACGTTTATGGCCTTCTTATAATTTTCACAACTGATATCATCTTTATGTACACAGTATTCCTTCCATGTAATTCTTTCTTATGAATCTCTTGCTTAATAAGATTACACATCCATTTCAATCCTACCCTATTTATTCTTGAAACTCTAGGGACATATTCTGATATTACATCATTTAAAGTAATTTTTAAACACTGCCCATGCACTGTCAATATCCTTCCCATCCAACAACTGATACCATGATGCAGAACCCAGTAACCCTTTTCGAATGGAGTATTCATAAACTTAGCCACTTTTCAAGTCATTACTGCATGATCATTGTCACCAACAGAGGCAGATTATTTCCATCTCTAACTGAAACCCACTCTTACACTATAATTAGATCTAACACTTTTTATTATATAGTGAAACCTGCGGAGTATTCATAATAAACTCATGTTTATTATATAAACATGAGCATTTATATAACGAAAGTGCTGAAGCCCTATAATACAGACCCAATTTAAACCGTAATGATGTTCTTACTATTCCTAAAGTTTGGGAAATTGTCATACTTAATTGTGTAAAATAAATTGTATGTTATTTTATTTTAATTTAATCTATGTTTTCTATAACACAGCACTGCACGCATAGTGGGATTATTCCATTGTAAGAATGCGCCCTAACTGTATGTTATTCCTAGGATCGTTTTAAATTACTATACTGATAACGTCCTGACTATACATATGACGTGAGAGAATAACATTTAAATGTCATTAGAATGACATTTAAATGTTATTCTAACATTTAAATTACTTAATATTTACTTGTTAAGTGATTTAAATACTGTGGTTGTGTGTGTGTGTATGTTTAGGTTACTAACACTCTTTAATCTCGAGTAACTTCTGTCACATGATGCTTGAGGGAGTTGCCTTGCAAAAGATCAATAAATTCAGTTTCATTCTCATGGGATTTCACTGTTACCACCCAATCAATATTAGGATAATTAATGGTAAACTTTAATTATTCTAACATTGACTGGATAACAGTGAAATCTCATGAGAATGAAACTGAATCTATTGATCCTTTGCAAGCCAATTCCCTGAAGCATCATGTGACAGAAACCACTCTTCACCACCACTCCAGAGATACTAACAGGTCAATAGTTAGATATATCAGGCTTTGCAGTGCATTTCTTCATCACTAGCAACTAATCCACTAGGTCTGTAATAATACCCCACTATGCATTTGATCTTGTTAGACGCCACCTCACACCAGATAGCATCAAATTCAATTCCACAAGGAAATCTGTTACTAGTATACAGTCATAGGGCTTAACTCTAGCTGAAATTAAGTCATTCAATATCATTAAAAGCACATCCCTCCTCTCCTATTATGTCTATCATTCCTAAAAACACTGCACCCTTTACACCCAATACTAGTTAGTATGTCTGCTTCTCATAGCAAGGTTTCACTAATCTGAGGTCCCAATGTACCAAGGCAACAAATGCTATCCCTTTGTTTCTGATACTACTAGCATTCATATACAAATCCTCTTCTCTGTAGTCTGCATGACTCGGTTGGACAACTTGCAGATTCTCTATTCTTATCTAGTAATTTATCTAGGCAGACATCCTTGAACATGCTTGATAAGTCCGAATCAGACAAATAAAATCATTTTCTCAATATCTCATCCTCATAATCATTTCCATGTTAGTCCGAAAGTACGGAAACAAAGAAAGATAGATGAGAGTGAAAGTGAGAAGAAAGATAGTGAAAGTTGGACGTATGTTGGACTGAAAGTACGGAAACAAAGAAGGATGAATGAGAGGGAAAGTGAGAAGAAGGGGTCGAGAGTTAGAAAGTTAGAAAGATTTAATGATAGAAAAGATTTAATGATAGAGAGAATGTGTCGTGAGATTCGGAAAGTGAATTGGATTGGATGAGGCAAGAAATGAAATGGATGCGGAATAAAATTAAGAGAATTCAGGTCAAAACTATTAAAATAAATCATTATGGCATGAAAGAGTTAACGAAAGACGAGCGAGTGGCGTTGTATGGCGACTCCATTATTAAAGGTGTGCTAGAGGATAAAATGCACAAGGTATGTTTTCCAGGCAGTAAAATGAGTAGAGTGATTGAGGAATTGGATATGAGGCGGGAGCAAGCAAAAGAGTTAATTGTATTAATTGGTACAAATGATTTGAGAGAGAACAAAGGGCATGCCAGAATGAATGTCAGGAGGCTGCTTGGAAAGATAAAAGAGAATAGTGTGAGAGGAAGGGTAGTCAGTGTGTTGCCTAGGTATGATTGTGCTGAAATGAGGCAGAGAGCAAGGATTATGAATGATATTCTGGCTGAAATGTGTGAGGAGATGGGAGTACAGTTTTGTTAATGTGTGGAATAAGTTTGAGGGACGAAGTGAGCTGCATGGGAGCGATGGACTGCATTTGAGTGGTTATGGTGTGAGTCACTTGGAGAGACTGCTGCTGGAAGGTAAAGAAGTGAATAGAGAGAATGAATCAGATCGAGAGGGGAGTGATGTGGAAGAGCAGGAGAGATTGAAGAAGTGGAAATGAATGGGGAAGTGAGTGGTATGAGTATAGAAAATGAGAGAATGGGTGTGCAAGAGGAGCAGGGAAATAGGGAGGCTCAGGGTGGACAGGGGTACACAGCATGAGAAAGGTGGAAACAGATGAAATTGAAAATGTTCTAAAATGAAGAAGCAGAAAGGGAAATGGCCCCAGTCCAGCATGGAGAGTTCACATCGAGCGAGTGGTATCAGTGGAACTAGCTGTAGATCCAGAAAAGAGCTCTCGTGTTTGTATACCAATGCTAGAAGTATAAGAAACAAGGCGGATGAAATGGTTGCACTAATTGCGTCTGTTCACCCAAAGATTGTCGGAATAAGTGAGACATGTTAATCTAACAGATAAGCTTAGGCGTTGCTGGTTATTCATGACTTATTTTTCACGGTATTAACAACACCACAAACACTTTTATCAACAAGGATGTTTTATTAACGCTAATATTTCACTGATTTTCAACTCAGCATCATCAGAGCACAACACGCATGTAAACGCGACAGTGAGCGAGTGAAACAATATAATTGCAGAAAGACAAAAGATCTAAAGTCCTATTTTTGGCGCCCTCTAACGGGAAAAAAAAAAAAAAAAAAAAAAAAAAAGGCAGCAGTTATCCAGGAGTCTTTCTTAGGATAACCGTCTCCCAAATTTTTGGCAAATTAATGCAACCATATTTGTTAAGGTTGGGAGAATTCTTCAAAGCCATTGCTGACTCGAAAAATAGTCTTTCAGATCTATAACGACTCCTAAATAGCACATTCGTTTTCCTCCATCTAATCCTGTGTGAAGGAGTGTCCAAAGCGTGGTCTGCCAGTCCCAACTTGCCATAGTAATAGTAGCGAATGTATCTTTCATGTTCTTCCAGGCGGATGTTCACTGATCTTCCTGTTTGCCCATAATAGGCCAAGTCACAGTCACATGGAACTTCATACACTCCTGGGTGTGCTAAAGGGTGAAGTTTATCCTTTGGTGAGCGGATCAGAGTTGCCAGCTTGACATGAGGCTTGAAGGTGGTGCGAAGGCCATGTTTCAACAATACTTTGGCTATCTTTTCCGATGTACCTCTGATATAGGGAATAGAAATGGTCATTTGTATTCTTGTGTATTAGGGGGGGGGGGGCAGGGTAATGGGCCTGTGTAGTATTTTTTCTATTCTGTAGGGATTGTAGCCGTTGGCTAAGAACGTATGGCGCAGGTACTGGAGTTCAGTGGTCAGAGCTGTATCGTTAGAACAAATGGCTCTGGCTCTGTGTGTAAGTGTTTTTAAAATGCCGTACTGTTGGACTGGATGATGATGTGATTGTTTATGTAGGTATCTTCCTGTGTGTGTAGGCTTCCTGTAAATAGAAAAAGATAGTGATCCATCTGAAAGGCGGGTGACTAATGTGTCAAGAAATGGTAAACAGTTATTTGATTCTTTTCAGAATACAGCTCTGACCACTGAACTCCAGTACCTGTGCCATACGTTCTTAGCCAACGGCTACAATCCCTACAAAATAGAAAAAATACTACACAGGTCCATTACTCTGCCCCCCCCCCCTCTAATACAGAAGAATACAACATGACCATTTCTATTCCCTATATCAGAGGTACATCGGAAAAGATAGCCAAAGTATTGTTGAAACATGGCCTTCGCACCACCTTCAAGCCTCATGTCAAGCTGGCAACTCTGATCCGCTCACCAAAGGATAAACTTCACCCTTTAGCACACCCAGGAGTGTATGAAGTTCCATGTGACTGTGACTTGGCCTATTATGGGCAAACAGGAAGATCAGTGAACATCCGCCTGGAAGAACATGAAAGATACATTCGCTACTATTACTATGGCAAGTCGGGACTAGCAGACCACGCTTTGGACACTCCTTCACACAGGATTAGATGGAGGAAAACGAATGTGCTATTTAGGAGTCGTTATAGATCTGAGAGACTATTTTTTGAGTCAGCAATGGCTTTGAAGAATTCTCCCAACCTTAACAAATATGGTTGCATTAATTTGCCAAAAATTTGGGAGACGGTTATCCTAAGAAAAACTCCTGGATAACTGCTGCCTTTTTTTTTTCTTTTTCGTTAGAGGGCGCCATAAATAGGACTTTAGATCTTTTGTCTTTCTGCAATTATATGGTTTCACTCGCTCACTGTCGCGTTTACATGCGTGTTGTGCTCTGATGATGCTCAGTTGAAAATCAGTGAAATATTAGCGTTAATAAAACATCCTTGTTGATAAAAGTGTTTGTGGTGTTGTTAATACCGTGAAAAATAAGTCATGAATAAGTGAGACATGGTAAGATGAGGACGACATCCTGACAGGAATAGAGATGGAAGGGTATGATATGTTTCATGAGGATAGAAGGGGAAAAAGGGAGGGGGGGGAGTGCTATTGATGATAGAGAAAGAGTTATGTCCATACAAGGTAGAGATGCAAGAGGGAAATAGGGCCAGTGGTTTTGAGGCAGGATGGTGTGAGATAGAGGTGAATAGAATCAAATACTTGGTGGGATGTTGTTATAGACCTGGTAATGTGGATGGTGGTGATAGTGAAATGTACAGTCAAATAAGCCAAGCAAATAAGAAAAGGGTGATTTTAATTATGGCAATATAGACTGGAATGAAGAGATAGCAACTGGAAGTAAAGAAAATGAGTTTCTTGAGTTTTTGAGGGATAACTACCTCAGACAGTATGTAACAGAGGGCACATGAGGATTAAGGGTCTTGGATTTGGTCATCTCATCAGAGGATGTAATTATAAATGAGGTGTAAAATCATCCACCAATTGGTGAAAGTGACCATGAGGTGATTACCTGGGTGGTTGCCAGCAGTGCAAGGACCCCTGTGAAAAAAGGGTGTATGTGGAACTATAAGGGGAGTGATTATGAAGAGCTCAGGAGACAGCTTGTGGGTGTAGCATGGAATGAGGAGTTAGTTGGAAAAGAGATCAATGCAGATTGGGGGATTTCTATTTAGTAGATGCAATGTCTAAATGTATTCCAAGGGTGAGAAGGTTAAATAAGGTAGGTGTGAGATGGATGAATAAAGAGATTAAGCATGCGATACAGAGAAAAAAGGACATTCTGGAGGCAGCATAAGAAAAGTGGAAGTAACCAATTTCATGAGGTCTACAAAGACCAGGCAAGGAGGGTGACTTGGTTGGTGAGAGAGGTATGAACAGCAGTTAGTTAGCTAATGAAGCCAAAAAGAATCCTAGGGAGTTCTTTTGATATGCAGCCAGCAAAAGAAAAAATGATTATGGAAGGATGACAATGATTGGAGGAAATGATATGAAGACAGCTGTTGCAGAATGTGTGGTGGAGATACTTAATGAGCAGTTCATAAAGATCTTTCAATCTTGTGAATGTGACTTCATGGAGAGATTGAGAGCAGTTGATGATGGGGAGGAGAGACTGACTGTAAGTGAGCAAGAGGTGTTTGGGGAGTTGAGTAAACTAGATGTAAATAAGGCTGTGGGACTTGATAATATATCACTGCATATTCTGAAGGAATATGCCAGAGAGTTGACACCTGCCTTGACACATTTTTTTAATACGAGTCTTGCACTTGGTCGAGTTCCTAAAGAGTGGAAGGAGGGCAAGATTGTGCCACTTCATAAAGGAGGTGATCGAACTCAAGCATCAACCTATAGGCCTATCTCTGTGTCAGGTGTTGTGGTTAAGTTGTTGGAGAAGCTTGATAGAACTAGGATCCAGAGTTGGGTTGACAACAATGGTATAATCTTTGATGGACAGCATGGATTTGCTAAAGGGAGGTCATGTTTTAGTAATCTACTTACTTATTACAATAAAGTGACTGCCTTCCTTGGACAGAAGAGAAGGATACACAGTAATATACTTGGATTTCGCAAAGGCTTTTGATGGAGTACCTCATGATAAGTTGACAGTCAAACTAGAGCAGATGGGGTTGGATATTAGATTAGTGCATTGGATTGGAGACTGACTATCTGATAGGTATCAACAAGTTGTGTATGGGGGTGTGATATCCAGGAAAAGGAAAGTCACTAATGGAGTGCCTCAGGGGTCTGTTTTACGGCCATTACTATTTAACTTGTATATTAATGATATTGGCGAAGATTTGGATGGAGATATTCAGTTGTTTGCAGATAATGCAAAGTTGGGAAGAACCATAAAGAGTAGTGAAGATGTTGTTGCCTTGCAAGAAGACTTGAATAAATTGAGTGATTGGGCAAGCAAATGGGGATGTGAGTGCAATGTTGCAAAATGTAAGGTTTTAAAATTTGGAAAACAATGATGGGATGCAGAATTTATGCTTGGTGAGAATATATTATTGGAGGTAGAGGAAATAAGAGATCTGGGGGTGATAGTGGATAAGGATCTAAAATTTAGGGGACACATCGCCAAAATTGTGAAGACAACACAAAGACTTCTGAGAATGATGCGGAGGACACTGACATGTAGAAGTAGGGAGATTCTTGTTCCATTGTATAAGGCTTTGATAAGGCCACACATGGACTATTGTGCCCAGATTTGGTCACCTGGTTTTCAGAGGGATGAAGAGATGTTGGAAAGGGTCCAAAGGCGACTGACTAAGGTAGTTTCTGACCTCTGGAATGTTGAGTATGAGGAAAGATTGAGAAAATATAATTTGCAGAGTCTGGTGGAGAGAAGAGGGGAGATATGAGAGAGACCTACAAGTTGGTAAGGGGTTGTTATAAGATCAATGGTGGAGAAGTTCTACAGAGAATAGTGGAAGATCAGGGGAGAACCAGAGGTCATCCCTGGAAACTGTATAAAGAGAGTGTAAGTAGGGGAGTGAGAAGCAGGTTTTTTTCGTGCAGAGTTGTGAATGATTGGAATGCCTTGCCTGAGAGTGTTGTGTCTGCAAGGAGTTTGAGTGTGTTTAAGACACGGTATGATGAGATGTGTGTGTGATAAAAGGACCAGATGAGTCTTTGACTCCATGAGGTCTTGGTAAATAATAATAATAATGCCCATTGTCATAATTTACATGATACTGTAACTCTTACACACAGATTGTCACCTTTCTCCCATCATAATCTAGTTTGGTTTGGTTTGAATTTTATGGTGCAAAGACATCAGAAGTCATACTGTGACAGGACACAAGTTACAGCAGTACATATAGTAAACGGTTAGTAGGACAATTATAAACATCCATACCCTTGGGGAGAGCATATACGCTAACCACTCAGCCAACCAGGCAGGCTCATAATCTAGTTTCTGTGACTCTGTATTAGCTCTCATGCCAATTAATCATTTCAAAAAGCTGCTAATACCAAATGGAATCAAGTGTAGCCCATCCCTCTTATACAAATCCATTCTTCTTCTTCCCTCAAAATCACTCTATACGGCCAAAAATTCATTAAGTCAAGTGCCCTAGAAGACAGAAATATTAAATATGACAATATGGGAGTGCTGACAAGTAATAGACTAATACCATTAGTCTATTACTTGTACATTAGTAATAATGTAAACATAATCATGTAGTCATTTTTAAAAATTATGGGGACAACTACTGTATTATAGTAAAACTTCAGTATAATATAAACCAAAATAATCACCTGATGTTTCAACCTTCACATCAAGATAATTATCTGAAGAATACACATATATACAAAAAAAAAAAAAAAAAAAGAGCTACATTATAATACACACAGTATGGTAAAGTCACACTAATTTGGTCAACCATTAATACTAGTGGTGTGACTTTTGATGGTGGAAAAAAATCTTATTACAGCAAAGCTAGCATCCTGTTATCTGTTAGAAATTACTAAGAGATAAATTATTATTATTATTATTGGCCTCAAATAGGAACCTCGATACGGTGTCGAGGCTAGCTGGTGAACGGACGTGCTATCGGAGAGCTCCTGAGAGATTTGTGTTTTTTGTTGATTTATTGGTGTTTTGGATTCAATTTAACGGACTTAAGTGTTTAATTTTGGTATATTATTGGAGCTTTATTAGCGTGGTTAGTGTACTAAAGTGTTTTATAACAATCTATGTCGGGAAGTCGCCGCTAGATGAATTCGTAATGTGTAGTGTTCGTGCAAGCTCCAGATAAGATAAGTATCATTTTCAATTATCGATACAAATTACTTAATATTGTGTAGTTTTGTTTTGTTTGCCTTGCGTACTTTAGTGCGTCTATTTTTGGTGTGTTATAACGTATAATTTGACAAAACACGTTACAGATAAGTATGGCACCTGTGCGAAGGAAAATGGCGGCCAGTAATGTAGGTTCGCCATCGTTACCAAAGAACGGTAGCATAAAAGAAATGAGTCAATGTACTAGCTGTGAAATGTACGCTTTGCGGAGTGTGGTTAGACGATAATAAAGGATTGAATGTGTGTAGAAAATGTAGGGAGAATGCGGAATTGAAGTGTATTTCGGATCGTGAGTGTGATATTTTTGTCAACCTTCAGAATGAAGGAAATAGGGATATGACAAGAAACGGCAAGGTTGTACATGAAAATTGTGAGAGTGTGAATGTAGAAAGTGTGAATGATAGTATAAATGGTTTCTCAGAGAACAAAAAAGATGAGATAGATGCATTGAGTGAGATCGCGTTGTTGAATAGTGCGATAGAAAGAGCAAAACAGCAGTTAGAGTGCATGAACAAAAGTAGACTGAATGAACCAACCAATAATAAAAGGTATGACAGGAAAAATAGACGTATGAATGTGAACATGAACAAAATGAAGGATAGAGTGCTGTATGGAGACTCGTTAGTACGAGGTGTGTTAGTAGAGGATTTGACAAAATCGTACCAACCTGGTGCGACCATAAAGGACGTAACTGCGTCTATTAGAGAGCAAAAGGAAAGGGTGAAAGAAATGATTGTTGTGGCAGGTACGAATGATTTGAAAGGAGATAAAATGGAAATGATAGAAGACCTGAATGAATTGTTTGAGGTAGCAAAAGAAAAGAGTGAGAGAGTTAGAATGATTAGTCTTTTGCCACGATATGACAGTGAAATGTTTAAAAGGAGGGCTATAATTGCGAATGACTTTATGTGTGGGTTATGTATGACGAGTGGTGTGGAATTTGTGGATGTGTGGAGTGAGTTTGATGGGCGAAAGGATCTATATAAGATGGATGGCTTGAATTTGAATGGTTACGGTGTAAGAAGACTTGAGAAAGTGTTGCTGAATGTAGTGGATGTGCAAATTCAGGGAAACTAGATTTGTTAGGGGGGGGGGGAGTAGAGATACAGTCCTTATGGAGGCAGTTGAATGTAAGAATGAATATAATATGCCAGAGCAAATAAGGACAACAAATCTGAGTGGGATAGTTAATATAAGGCATCAAGGTAGGGTTGGGGCTAATGGGGGTCTTAAATTCATGTACACTAATACTAGGAGTATTAGGAACAAGAAGGAAGAGTTTTTGGCCATGGTTGGCACTTCCAGACCACAGGTTATAGGTATTAGTGAAACATGGCTGATGTAGATGATATAACTAGTGGGATTGAATGTGATGGGTATAGTGTGTTCAGGAATGACAGAGAGAATAAAATGGGGGGAGGAGTATTGTTGATGATAGCTGATGAGCTCCAGCCAAGGAGAATAGAAGTTGAATTGCAGGATAAAGAAAAGAGCACATTTGAGGCCATTTGGTGTGAGTTAGTGGCTAGCAGAACTAAATATACAATTGGGTGCTGCTATAGACCAGGTGATGGAAAAGATGGTGGTGACAGTATGCACAAGCAAATAGAAGAAATGGGTGGAAGGAGGGTGATTATTATGGGAGATTTCAACTATGGTCGCATTGATTGGAGTGAGGAGAGGACACACGGGAGGAAGGAACTGGATTTTATGCGGTTATTAAGGGATAACTATCTGCGACAGCATGTAATGGAAAATACTAGGGGTCAGAGAGTGCTTGACCTAGTAATTACATCTGAGGATTTGGCTGTAACAAATATGACCACATTGCCACCAATCGGTGAGAGTGATCATAGGGTCTTAACTTGGGAGGTGGCTAAAGGTGTAGAATTTTCAATTAAGACAGGGTACATGTGGAATTATCGGGTTGGAAAGTATGACAAGCTTAGGAGTTTGATTGGTTCAGTGCCATGGCATGTACAACTGCAAGGACTAGAAGTTGATAGTGCATGGGAGATAGTTAAGAAGTGCTTGCATGAAGCAATGGCTGACTGTATACCTAGAGTCCGAATAATAAATCAAGTAGGGGTTAAATGGATGAATAACACCATTAAGCTTGAGTTGCAAAAAAAGAAACAACTATGGAGGGAATTTAAGGAGAAGGGTGACCGGCAGGCACATGAACGGTATAAAGCGCAGGCCAGAAGGGTGACGAGTGTGGTAAGAAAAGTAAAATAGGATTACGAAAGAACATTGGCCATGCAGGCTAAAGAGAATCCTAAACAGTTTTTTAGATATGTAGCAAGTAAAAGGAAAAATGTACATGGCAGATTGATTTTAAAGAATGCCGATGGTAGGGAGGTAACTGAATCAGTTGAGATAGTTGAGTTACTGAGTGAGCACTTTGCAAAAGTATATCATCCAGGTGGTGACATTGCAGAAACGAATAAACCAGTAGATTATACGGGAATTGTGGTTAATGAAGTGGAGGTGAGTAGTCTATTGCATAACCTCAATGTCAATGCATCTGTGGGATTGGATGGTATACCAGCTCGTGTTGTACGAGAAGCAGCTAAAGAATTGTCAGTACCCTTGACCATTTTGTTTAATTTGAGTCTCGGGTCTGGGTCAGTCCCGAGCGGGCGGAAAGAGGGGAAAATAGTTCCACTGCATAAAGGTGGTTCCAAGACTGCTGTTGTAAATTACCGACCGATTAGCATATCAGGAATCATTGTCAAGGTCTTAGAGAAAATAGTCAAGAGGAAAATACAAGATTGGATAGAAGAAAATGGGATACTGTATCGGGGACAGCATGGTTTTGTGAAGGGTAGGTCATGCCTCAGTAACTTGCTCACGTATTATAACACAGTGACGGCTGAACTGGATAAGGGTAATGGGTTTACGGTGATTCTACTGGACCTTGCCAAGGCCTTTGACAGGATTCCACATGGAATTCTAATCAGTAAATTGCAGCATATGGGTGAGATGGATAGGAGGGTGGTTGACGGAGAGATATCAGAGAGTGGTTTACTCGGAAGTAGAGTCCACGAGATGGACTGTGACTAGTGGTGTGCCACAAGGATCTGTTCTTGGACCACTGCTGTTTAATTTGTTCATAAATGATATAGGAAATGATCTGAGAGGAACAGTTCATTTGTTTGCGGATGATGCGAAGTTGGGTAGGGCAATAGTGAATGCAGATGACGTCAAAATTTTGCAGGATGATTTGGATAGATTGGAGGTCTGGGCTAAGGAGAATGGATGTCAGTTTAATGTGGCAAAATGTAAGGTTATGCATTTTGGGGTGAAAAGATTGGCGGCAGTTTACTGCATTGGTGGAACCCTGCTCCAAGAAATTGATGAGGCACGAGATTTAGGAGTGTTGGTAGATAAGGAATTGAAATTTAGGGGACACATTGCAAAAGTGACCAAAACAGCTCATCAAATCACTTGGTTGCTGAAGAATACGTTGACAAGCAGAGACAAGCAGGTTATTGTTCCTCTGTATCGAGCCTTGATAAGACCCCATCTAGACTACTGTGCTCAGATTTGGTCACCTAGGTTTCTTCTTGATGGGGAGGAGGTGGAGAGGATCCAGAGGCGAGTGACCAAGATGATAGCAGGTCTGTGGAATGAACCGTATGAGAACAGGTTGAGGATTTGTGGGTTGCAAAAATTGGTTGATAGGCAGAGGATGGGAGATATGATTGAGACATTCAAATTACTGAAGGGTTTCTATAAAATTAATTCAGAAGATATTTTTGAGAACAGGACTGGTTGTGGGAGGACTAGGGGACATCCATGGAAACTGGGCAAAAGTGTGGTTAGTAAAGGTGTTAGAGCTGGGTTCTTTACTTTTGGAGTAGTGAATGAGTGGAATGCGCTCCCTGAGTCTGTGGTGGATGCTGTGACAGTGAATGAGTTTAAGGCGAGGTATGATAGATACTGTATGAATGTCAAATAGTTGTGATGAATATGATTTGGGGCCTCCCTCGATGAGTCTAATGACTCCCTGGAGTTGCCTGTAATAATAGTAATAGTAATAATAGTAATTATTATTATTATTATTAAACAAGACCTCATGGAGTCAAAGACTCATCTAGGAGGTTCTTTTATCTCACACACATCTCATCATACCAGGTCTTAAACACATTCAAACTCCTTGCAGACACCACACTCTCAGGCAAGGCATTCCAATCATTCACAACTCTGCATGAAAAAAACCTGCCTCTCACTCCCCTACTCACACCCTCTTTATACAGTTTCCAGGGATGACCTCTGGTTCTCCCCTGATCTCCCACTATTCTCTGTAGAACTTCTCCACCATTGATCCTATAACAACCCCTTACCAACTTATAGGTCTCTATCATATCTCCCCTCTTCCTTCTCTCCAGATCGTGGCCAATACATGAAATAAGAGCTCAAATTATAGCTTAGACAGGTCTGCTGGAGAACTTGAAAGAAGTTATGTGGGATGAATGTGTGCCAACCACATTCCCTTGACCCACCCTGGGGTACACCAAATCCATTGCACCTGTAACCTATTTATACTGGTTAACTGTATAAATAATTCCAATTCATCAAAAAGAACAGAACACATTAAATCTAACAATTCTGATAACATCTTATACTAAATCGATTGGAAAAGTACCTGTTCCTTATATCATATAAAAACCTGCTATGAACACAAATTTAAAGAAGCCTGTGCAATTTTTTGCAACCATCTGAATCTAAACAATAATGAGGCCATAAAAATCTCAATATAGATTGCACACATTCAGCCAACATAACTTCTCTCCAGCAAACCTTCACTTTAGGACTCTAAAAAATAATTTAGCTCTTACTTCATGCACTGGCCACCATCAATACTGTTTTTTTTATTCTAATTTACCTGTGAGTAATCTCTAGCTTAATTTATCTCTTAGTAATTTGACTCCAGCTATAATGTAGTATTTATTTTTTTGTTTTTGTTTCCACCAGAGGTCTGGCCAGAAGTGTTATCTTCTTCTTCAGCTTGCTGAACCTCTATGGCTCTTTGCTGCATGTACCAACTTCTTCCATTCCTTTCTAACTTCAGCTTTTTCATTCCAGTTTTGAATTCCCATCTCAGCCAACTCTTTTTGCATATTATCATCTTAATGCATCTAAGAGCTACCTCTAGGTTGCTTTCCATCAGGCTTCATCTTGATTACAGTAATCCCTTGATTAATGCGCCCCCGATTAGTGCGTTTTCAATTAGTGCACCTTTTTTTCAATACCCAAATTAGATTAGTGCACCTCTAAAATTCGATTAGTGCGCCTATATAGATCTTAAAAATAAATGTTACAGATTTTAAAAATTTAATATCTATACATTTTTATGGCTAACTACTTTAAAAAATCACTCACCAGGATGAAATAATTTAGTTACTGATTTAAAACATTTTACAAATTATTTTTAATGGCATACTAAACTACTTCCATGTACACTATGTATACTGTGTTCCAAATTTTTACCGCCAGCCAAAATTTATGTCGTCTGCTATAGTATGCCCACAGATTTGAGATCTTTCGACACTTCTGAGCATGTCACAAAAAAGGAGAATCCATTCTGATAATAGGGTAATCAATCCATCTTCTGGGATGAGTTGTTTATTATTACACGTCGGAAAATTAACTTCTCTTTTATAATCATTGTAGTTTTTAAAGTGGTAACTATTTTGCTTGTATAACTGTTGGGAAATTTTATCTATAAAGCACGTGATTTCGCGTGTTGGTGATCAATTTGTACGTCTTTCATTTCTTTCTCCCCTTCAATGATAACATCCAACAGTTATTTAAAAATCTCATTCTGAAGAATTGAGTGATTCCGACCTGCTAAATTTAGATGCACAGCGCGAAGATCCTGAAGAATATGAAGAAAATTTAACCACTGATAGTCAGCCAAAAGAGATTTCACAGAAACAATTTGAAAATATTTTTCGTACAATCGAAGTTTTTAAGCAGCGATGCTTAGAGGCTGACCCTGATGAAGAGAGAAGCAGTATAATTTACAGAAGAGTAGACGAGGCAATAGGGCCATACTGTCGGTTTGTATGAAAAAAATAAACAAAATGTCTGCCAAACTATGTTAGCTCAATTCTTTGTTAAGAAGTAGAATAATAAAATTTATATTCTGAATATGTTTTATTGTCTCTCAGCTTCATAGTTTTCCTTTAACTAGGCCCTGAGATATACCTTAATTCTTTTATAAAAAAATTGAGGTTCAAAAAAGAAATTTGAGGAACGAATTATACTTTTTCCCATAGGTTATTATGTTCGATTAGTGCATTTTCAATTAATGCGCCTGTTTTAAGGAAATCATCATTAAGCGCACTATTCGAGGGATTGCCGTACATATTTAGCTATTCTCTCCTCAACCACATGTCCAAGACATCTCAGTTTGCATGCTCTAATTTCATCAACTACAAGTGGAGATCTATAGAGTTCATATAGATCTTGATTACGTCATCTTCTCTATTCATCTGTTATGCCATCTCTTACAAGTCCATAGACTTTACTGAGGATTTTATTTTCAAAGATCTGCAACACTTTTGCATCATAGTCCGTTATGCTCCAGGTTTCTGCTCCATATCGAACAATAGGAATAATGATTGTCTTGTGTCTGCAAGGTTAGCCTAGTGCAGTGATGGCGAACCTATGACACGCGTGTCAGCACTGACACACTTGAAGGTTTCAGGTGACATACCTTGATGTTGAAAGATATTGGTATTCTGATGAAAAAACTGCAATAAATCGTGTAAGATCGCTCTCAGTTAAGGCGATGGTAGGTTTCGGTTCATTGAAAGAATTATATTTTATAGTTAGCCTATTTCTATTTTATTTTGTAGTTAGCTTATTTCTATTTTATTTTGTAACTAGCCTATAAACAACGAGCGTTTTAAGTTTACGTTTTCTTTCTTAATCATTATAATTTCTGCATAGTCATATGATATTATAAAAACTTATAAAAATTATTATCAATATTATACTATACGATACAAACTTATAAATATGTGCTTTATATATTATAAGCTTAAAGTTTTCATTTGACGTCTGTATGAAATTCGTTCGCGCATGCATTCCAAGTCTCTCGACTGAGTAATACAAGTTCTAAACATATTTAAAAACCACTTTAACAGAATATATAATTCGCAGCATTAAATATTGAATTTATCTGAGTAAATAATGAAAACATTTTTATAGTTGGAATAAATTCAGTAAATTTTGTTAAATAATGCAAATAGTAACAACTTATGATGACGTCGCAACAAACCCTACTAAATAGCTGCTATTTAGTAGCATGATAGAGAGTAAAACATAACAAGGTTGCTACGAATGTTGCTACGAGCTTTGAGAATAAACTCAAAACATTTCAACGTGATTTAGAAAGTAACAATTTTAAGTATTTCCCAAGGGTAAAAAATTTTTTTAACGAAACCAGCCCCAAAAATCATGAACAACATATCAACCAATCTATCAAAGTTCTAAAGTCAGTAACTCAGCAGTTTTCTTCTAGATTTGTGCAATTTCAAATGTTGGAACAAACAATCCAATTCATAAAGTATCCTGATGAAACAGAATTTATGGATCTTAAATTAGATGGCTTTGAGTGGTTGGATTTAAAAGATCTAGAAATGCAACTAGCCAACTTCCAGTGTAATCCTATCTGGAAAGGAAAGTTTATTGCTCTTAGAATTAGAACTTGAGCGGGAACGTCTGCATGATACTGCGTATAAAAATTCACTGTGAAATTCTAATCGTGTGGAATAGCCTTCCTGAAAACCTTCATGCTCTTAAAATCTTTGCTAAAACTCTTCTAACAATTTTCTCTTCTACATACTCTTGTGAAACTCTATTTTCTGACTTAAATAATATCAAATAATCGAAAGAGTGAAATAGATTGGGCAATGATTTGAGCGCTGCCTGTGTAGCATTAAAATGTACACACTATAGCCCTTCTATAAAGCAACTTTTTATCAGTACTCAGCAACAGAAAAGTCATTAAATGTAATGTAAGTTTGTAATTTTACTTTATTAAATTAATTGTATAATATGAATTCATAGATTTTATATCAATGTCCTATTAAATAAATAGCCTAATATGATATAAGTCGCCATCTATGACTATGTAGTTAAATTTATAATGCATGTATGCAAGTGGCACATCAACAACATCAATATTTAAAAAAAAAAGATGTTTGACACACCTGTATAAAAAATTTCGCCATCACTGGCCTAGTGGCTGTGCACTTCGCAACCATATGCCTGGGGAAGGAGTGTCCTAGGTTCAATTCCTGTCGGAGACATGAGGAGCTCAAGGATCTTCCTCAGCCATAGCCAAGTTAGCCGGTCTTGGGCGTGGTCAGTAGGATTTTTCTCCCAAGGCAACAAATCATCCCATAAGCAGACAAACAGGCCCCGTGAACACACAGACTACAGTCATGAATACCTCCAACAGGGATGCAGCAGAGGAGTGGCATGCCGGCTGCATTATTTTGCCATGACTCCTCATTAGGAGGAGACCTAACCAGTCTAAATCAGATGGAAGGGAGAGATTTTTTTTTTAATTTTTATTGTAAACATAACAATCTTATGTACAGGATTAACCGGTTTTTGGTTGTCTGCAGTCAGGCAGAGAGGTTATATGCTCATACTCTTGTTGAGGTATGTTACATCGAAATATCAGTCATAAGGTGAATTGCATTTTTTTTTTTAATAAAAGCCATTAACAGTTATTTTGACATGATACTGTATAAGAACATAAGATCTGATATGCATGTGGAAGAACATAACAGTTACTATAGGACAATATTATCTATTTACATGAAAGTGACAGCTGATTAATATTTGCACTGTTAAGCACAAAAATCTTTCTTCCCCCTTTCTTTGGGGGGGGGGGGATCTCACTGCTATGCTGGAAAGTGGACTATGATGCAGTCGCCCTGCTCAGCCAGGAGTTGATTCCGTGGATTCCAGTCTTAGTGGAAAAGATCTAAGGTTTTTTTAAATAACGAAACCTGTGGTGATATCATAATTAAAAGAAACACACGTATTAACCACAGTGAAAATTAAATAATTTTCACTGTGGTTAATACGTGTTTCTTTTAATTAAGATCTAAAGTGTTGCTTTGCCTGTGGTGGTGATGCTCGTGTAGGATCTGATTTCTCACCTTTTGTTTGAAGGCTACAAGGAGTTGGTAAGCTGCCTCTCTCTGTGAAGTTGCTGAGCTGTCTGGTCTTGTATGTCTGAGGTAGAAGCTGTATATTACCGCTTTAGCAGTGATGAAGAGGTAATTGCAAAATGAATGATTATTTGACTCTGCATGGACGAGATTGAAATACTCTTCTGTATGAAGACTACCACAGACGAGAGCTGCCGTTTCCTGAGACAAACTGATTAATTGGGCGTTGACTGGGCATTCCAAGATGAAATTTTAACTTAGATGTCTCAGACATCTAAGTTAAAATTTCATAATATAGCTGGAGTGGATATTACATTGTGCCACATTTTCCATTAAATATCTGCATCACGTTTGATGGCTCTTGTGCGATACGGTAGGTCACATTGAAATGGGGTTTGGTGGGATGATGCAGGATTTTCCAATAAAGTGCTTTGGTTTGACTGTTGTATTAGAATACTGTAGATTTTGTTGGTGTTGCTGGGTGTAAGTTTCTCCAATGAATTATTAGTTTTTATCAGAAAGATAGGCACCGGATCTTCTGAGTTTGGAGGGCTAAGCCCCTCTTCCGTTATGCTATCAGACATAGCAACTTGAAAAGCGGCCTTTGCAATGTGTATCTGCTCAGCCTGATTCCCATATTCCAGGTTTTCGAGCGATTTTGGAAAGCGCCAGGCGAGGCTTGGAGAAAGAATATCACCCAAGATCCTCATGCTTCGCTAGCTCCATAGAGGAAAGAACTCTTTCTGAGTTGTCAGGTTTCTTACCATCGTGTTGTGAAAGATGGGTTCCATGAGGATTTCAGGAAGGGATGCTGTCTTCACTTGTGTGCTGGAGGTTTAGCTTCTTCTATCTTTGAAGGGCATCTTTGTAGAAGTTTGTTAGATGCACTGGCACGTGTGTTGTTGTCATTCTTAAGGTTGTGGAGAGAGAGACCTCTAGTGGCAGAGGTGAAAATATATTCAGTGGTGCATTTGTGTGCTATTTTCTGTTGCAGGCATTAAGGAGAAATCGAGTGCAGAACGTTGTTATCCTGTTGTCAATGGAGGTCAAGTTTTGTCCTTCATCTTTGAGAGAAATACATGGCTTGGAGTAGGAAAGCCAGTTTGTTTTGTTCCATATGAATCGATAGATGGTTGACTTTATTTGTTTGATGAATTTCACTGGCGACATGAGAATCTTTAGTGTATACCAAAGGACACTGGTGACTATTTGGTTGACAATTATTGTCCTCACTCTTGTGGAGGCAGAGACTCGTATTGCTGCCCACTTTCCTAGAACCTGCTTGAACCATTTATTTAGTGTTTTCCAGTTCTTATCCACATAAGAGGGCATGTTTCCTAGGTAAATCCCCAGGTATTTGTTTCCCTCTGTGGACCAGTGACCAGACATTGGGGAATCGGTTTGGTTTTTCCATTTGCCACATCACAGTCCTGTGGTTTTATGTGCGTTTAGTTTGGCTCCTGAGACTGCTTGGTATTGTTGGTATGCTGTTTGTATGTTATGAAAATTCTCTTCTTTGCAGGCTATAATTGTATCATCATCAGCATATGCTGTTAGGGTTATGAGTAGGTAGGAAAGTTTAGGACGAGATGCCCTAAGCAGCATGCTTAATCTACACAAAAATGCTCAATGGCAATTGTGTAAAGAGGACTGGAAAGTGGACAGCCTTGTTTAATACCTCTGCTGTATGGTACAGTTATGGTAAGTCTGTTGTTTATTTTCATGCAAAAGTGTGCTTTGGCATACAACATCTTAATGGAATGAATGATGCCTGAGCCAAAGCCGAAGGCTTTCAAGCTCAGGCATCATTTCCCTGAATAGGTATATGTGTTCAATGCGGTCGAAAGCTTTACACCCTTACACCTCATAAGAGATCTCATGCTTATGAGATCCCTTATGAGGTATAAGTTTTTGTGAATAGATCGTCTGGGGATGGAATAGCTCTGATGCCTATTTATTATTTCGTTCAGAGTGGGTTTAAGTTCGTTGGCAATGGCTTTTGATATAATTTACAGTCGGTGTTTATGATAGAGATGGGTCTCCAGTTTCCTAATTTCATTAGGTCTCCTTTCTTTGGAATGAGTTTAATAACATATGTTGTCAGATTGAGTGGGAAGCCATTGGTATTTGCGTCGACATACACTCTGTTGAGGAAAGGTCCAAGCTGTTCCCAGAAGGACTGGTAAAATTCAGTGGTGAGCCCACCTATGCCAGGAGATTTATCTTTAGGTAAGGAGGTGCAGGCAGTTGTCAAATCGTGTAGCGTGATGGGGAGTTCTGTGTTACGCCTAGTTGCTGGTGAGAGTCTTTTCACATCGGAGAGAATTATATCCGTGGCATCCGTAGATGTTGAGTTTGCTTGATATAAATTTTTGTAGTACTGCAGGATATATAAGAGAATTTTGTCATGATTTTCTATGTGTTTCCACTATCTGTTGTTACAGCAGATATAGTAGTGCACTCTTGTTGGCACTTTTCCAGTGAGAAGAAATACTTTGTGGGTGCATCTGTGAAGTCAATGTGTTTGCATCGTGCTCTTATTAGTGCTCCTCTTGCAGAGTGCTCTAGGTGTGAGCGTATGGCGACTTCTAAGGACTGGTATTCCTCAGATTCCAGATGATGTAATTGCTGTTGTTGTTGTTGTTGATGCAGATTTTAAAGGACTGAATGCTTATTCAAATTCCTCTGGTGACTATATTTTTGGGTAAATACCCTAATTTTGGTTTTAAAGAGTGACCACCACTCTGAAATTGATTGCGAAGTAGGTATATCTCTGATGATGATGGAAGGGAGAGATCGATAGATAGATTGTCTTGTATATTTCTATTTTAACTCTGCTTGAAAGAATTTTGGAAGACAGCAAATGATGTGGTGAATGATAAGATCTACTGGCAGCATGTATTCTAGCTTTTATCTCTGCTAATTTTATTATCTCAAGTAATCAATGTTTCAAGATATTTGAAGGAGGTCACACTCTTAAATTTCAAGTTTTCAATGGCAAACTGATCATTTTCTTCTTGATTGTGATTTCTGCATTCATTTAAATATTCAATTTTATCCTGGCTGAGTAGTAATCCTAGTTTACCAGCAGCAATTTTGAGTTTTCTAAATATGGTTCTAATGTTTTCAGCATTTTCTCCAATCAGGCATATATCATCTGCATATCCTAATATTACTGTTCTGTTTGTGTTATCTTTTACAGTTTCTCAAATACATTTTTCTAAATGCTAAATTAAAAAGGACAGGCAAAAGGGCATCTCCTTACTTCAATCCTGTCTTAATATCAAAAGGTTCAGATCCAATTTCACTAGCTAATACCATGCTTTGGCTGTAAGTGGTGCAAATTTTGATTAAACATATTATCTTATGAGGTAAAGCCTGTGTAGCTCAGTGGAAGTAGTGTTCGCACTCCTTAGCACTAACCCATGCGAAGATAGGCTTAAGTTCAAGTCTAGTTACCAACTAAGCCCTTTTTCAACCAATTCCCGAGTTAGTAGATCTCTGGCACAGGAAAGCGAGTTTTTTCTCCTGGAAACTTAGGTTTTTCATCCCGTAAACTCAAGAAAATCGACTGCAGAACCCACACTATTTTTCTGACATATAAAAAAAGATGTTTCAGGGTTAGGAAGCACAAAATGGCAGCACTTGTTGAGCCATTTCTCTACTGCTGGCTGCTTAAATTAGTGATAGCTTTGGGCCAGCTATCTCTGACTGGCTACCAGTGGAGACTGAACTGCTCACTCAGTCTCAAAAAAGTTAGATAGGGCTAAAACAACCTCATTTACTCTCTAAATGGGAATAAAAGGAGTTAGCTGATTTTTTTTTTTTATGAGATCTTCCTAGTTCATCTAATACTACCCAAAGACCTTCTTTATAAATGCTATCATATGCTTTTCTATAGACTTTAGAAAAGCATATGATATGCTTTTCTAAAGTCTATAAATAAAATATAGACCCGCAGATTATATTCCCTTGCTTTTTTTTTTCTTCCCAGTATCCTAAGTGTAAAAAATTTGGTTCACTATTGATCTATTTCTTTGGAATGCTGCTTGATATTCACCTATATTTTCTTCATCATAAGGTAAGATTCTTTTTAGTATAATATTAGATAAAATTTTGTAGCCCACTGACAACAGAGATATCCCCCTGTAATTTTCACATTCATTTTTGTTTCCTTTTTTATATATTAGAATGATTAGTGATTCAGTAGTATTAATGATTAACCAAATTAGTGTGACTTTAGCATACCGAGTGGATTATTATGTAGCTTGTTTCTTTGTATATATGTGTATACTCAAGACCTTGAAGTGAAGGTCGAAATGTCAAGTGATTATTATGCCGGCCTGGTTGGCCGAGTGGTTAGCATATCCACTCTCCAGCCAAAAGGCTGCGGGTTTGAATCCCGCTGTGGGCATGGATGTTTGTGATTGTCTGTGGAAATACTAGTGGCAGTGATCAAGGGCAGATGATATTGATGGAGATGATGAAGATAGTTGCAGTTGGTGGATTGGTGGAGACAGAGAGTAGTAAAGTAGAACCCTCCCTCGATAACACGTCCAGGGAGTCTTTGGACTCCCTGGAGGTGTTATGTAACAATAATAATAATAATATATCGGAAGTTTCACTACGCCATGGAAGTTGTCTCTATAATTTTGAAAAATGAATGCTGATCACCATGTAACTATGAAAGAAAAGATAATCATGCAGTATTGTCATAGTATCCTGTACACTCAGGAGAACATATCAAGAAATGGATGAAGATGTGATAAATTCCTCCTACCAACTTATACGTCAGAATCACATCACCTCCTATCTTCTCTTCCTATTGAATAAGTTCTACACAGCACATTTTCTTAATATGTCCTCATATTTGACATTCCACAGTCCCAAGACAGTAAGTCACTTCTGAATTACCTATAATTTCTTTATTCCCCAAATATCTAGATGAATTATGTGTAGAGAAATCCATATATGGTTGATCAGTGCCTTATACAAAAGCATAATCAACTCTTCATCCATGCTCGTCAGTATCATGTTCTGTGTACAGTAAAATCTCTTGTAACCGGCATCCAATTAACTGGCAATACTAAAACAACTGCACCTTCGAAGGTCTAAATTTAAACTTGAAATTGTTTTGTATATTGCGCAACCAGAACTTGCAGCAACAAACTGCTGGCCTGATTGGCTGAGTGGTTAGCATATCCACTCTCCAGCCAAAAGGCTGTGGGTTCGAATCTTGACATGGGCATGGATGTTTGTGATTGTCTGTGAAAATACTAGGTAGTGGTGGGCAGTAGATGGCATTGGTGTAGATGATGATAGTGTGTTTGTTGTAGTTGGTAGAGACAGAGAGTTGTAGAGTGTGCCCTCCTTCGATGAGTCTTTGGATTCCCTGGAGGTGTCATGTAATAATAATAATAATAATAATAATAATATGTATGCTCCTAGTCCACGTGGTGTCGCTATGACTACTCCCGCGAAACGTAAGAGAAATATTCTCACTCTCAAGTTAAAACTTGGATTGCTGGAGAAAATGGAGCGGGGTGTCAGCAGAATGAAATTAATTTAGGAACAGAAAGTTGGAAGTTCAACTTTGTACAATATAAAGAAACAGGGTGGTCAACTCCAGATATTCATGATCAAACAGAATCTACAAAAGATGCAGAAAATCGAAACACTACACCAATCCTGGTATGAAGAATTAGATCGGGTGTTATGAGTGGTTTGTCCTGAAAAGATCAGAGGGAGCTTGCATTTCTGGACCGATGCTGCAAGAAAAAGCGAAGGAATTGTATGGGAAAATGAAGATGCAAGGCAAGTGTGGATTTTCTGTTGGTGGCTTAACCGATTCAAAGAAAGTAATTTTTAAATGCTGTTTAAATTTGATTTTTTGAAATATAAAATTATGCGTATGTGTTTTAAATTTTAAAATATCTGCACGATTTTTGATGTTATTTATTTAATTATGGCCGGCAGATCAAAAAACACAACCAGCGAACTTCACATGCTGCAATTTCTACAGATGGTATCACAAAACATGAACAGGTAAGTTCTCAAAATATATATTTAATTATAGCAAAATCTCATATCCGAATTGAGGAAGTCTCGTTGTTGCTAGTCAAGAGAGATTCTACTATATATAGCAGAAATTGTTTTGATCAGCTTTGAAAACATTTTGCAGTGTGTCATCTGAACTTCAATTCCCATCCACCATCACTCCAGATACCTGCACCTTGCTCATGGCTAATTATCCTTTATAGTTTGGCAGCTCTGCACCACCTGAGTCAAATCCTCTTGTAGCAATGAAACATCAGAGCTCTCTACCATTACTCTCCCTAACTCAGCATCTGCAACCAGTTGCATATCTCCAATCAAATGCTATAGATACTACTGAAATGTATTCAACTGAACTGCATTAAATACTGGAAAGGAAGGCAAATTAAAGAAAGAGAAACTGGTACTTCATGAATGCAAAATGTTTGAAATTTTAAATGCTTAATAATACTGTAGGACTGACAATTAGTATACAAAATAAACAGCAGCTCCCAAAAATATGTCACCCTTCTCCTCTAAGACAATGCACTTGTTGCTCTCCTTCAAACCTCCCTGGTTTCTATCAGCAAATTATACACATATCTAAGCTATCAATCAGCCTTCCATTTCCATTTAATTTCAATAACAGCCCATCATGTGGTTATTAAATGCATTTGCAAATTATAAAAATTTCACCATATAGCATCTCCTCTGTCCAATATAGCTGTCATCCTATTATAAATGGAAACTAGAATACTGAAACAGGATCAGTCTTTAACCAATCCTGCTACTCTCTGAAAAGATTGAATTCTTATCAATCTAATTTCATATTTTGACTTTAACCAGCCTCTCCAACATCCTCACTATGACATCTGATACATAAACTGATGTACCTGGTGTGATATAGCAAAGGTAGTTTTTTAATCAATGATCTGTATTATTTTTCTGCAGCCCTTCATGATTGCTGTTCAAGTCAAAATTGCACATTCTCTTAATAATCATCAGTATGTGATGATATTCCACTAGTCTCACAGACTTGTTAGCATCAAGCTTTTAACATTTCCATCATTTTACATTCATGAACTGCCAGTCTCTCCTCTTCTTCACAACTGTATTCAATGATATTCTCATCCTGCAAACATGAAATATGCTGGCCAAATAACTACCGGGTATTTCTACTATATATTCTCTTTTCAGCAGTGTGTGTGCAATGTTGCTATCTTCACAACTACAGGTCATCTTTTATACTAATTCTTTTTTCCCCTAATCCCATCTGATTCTGCCAGTTCCCTTTTCATATACCAATTTCTCTTCCATCACACTTATCACTTTCTTGTTTATGCATTATACTTTTTGTCTAGCTAATAAATAAAACTCCCTTGATATGCTTTCTCCATAATTCCTCCACTTTCTCTACAGCTTCTGCATAATTTCATAATTCATTCATTTCATCCCCATTTTAATGATTCTTCTAATCATTAAAATACAATGGAAGGGACACGTGACCATAGAGAAAAGAAAGAATGTTTAATTATCTAAACAGTTAACAAATAATTTGAGTATCACAAAACATTGTCATTATAAAACTACGAGGGCAATGGTACATTTAAAAGCAATTTAAAAGGCAAGTATTTCATTTGGATGCTCTAACAATGGTAATTCATCCTTTTACCTAACTACTAAGCTCTGCAGAGAACATTCCCTCAATCTATTACTGTACTCACCCAGCTATCCAGGTGACCATAACCATATCTCCTCACAGATCTGGTAATAATAATATCCACCAACGCTTCCAGATCCCTCGTCTTCTCTACCTCCTGAAGCAAAACTCCATCACTACAATACACTGCATACCATCCGCTTTAGCCAAAGTTCATGCTTGTAATTTATATTTCCGTTCAGACATGTCTTTTTGCATGGGCCTGGTGGGACCAGACTCACGAATTTAACTGGCCCTCAAAATTGAAAATACATATGTATCATCATGTATTATTGTAACAAATATTTTCATATCTTTAATTTGGGGATGCCCCAACCAACACTGGGTCACACCTAGAAAATTCTTAAGACAACACTTTTTCTTTAAATGTGAACATATTTAATGCAACAGCAACATATTCCCCCAAACAGAATTTAAAATATAACATTCACAATAAATGGAGGAATCCCAGTGGAATAATAATATAATAAATGCACGTATATTGCAATAACAAAATATCGGTAATTAATGCGAAAAGTACAAACGAAAGTCAAATATATCAATTAAAATATTTAATTAAATAAACATGAGTTATTATTCTGCTTCAATTGACAAAAAAATTACATCTTAAACTAGTTAAGGAAAACGTAAACAAACACACGAGGCTTTTGTTTACTTACGTATAAATGCGAACTATTACCTATTTCTTGCCATGGAGATCCAGGTAACTGTGTGAAATCTATTCTAAAACAAATTTATCAATATAACTGGATTTTATTATGTCATAACGTTTATAAAAAAACGAAAGCGTTCGTAAATAACATATTGCCATTTTTATATTAATCACCGAAAAATTTTAAGCTCGTAGTTTAAAACTAAGCAAACACAGACTGAACACAGTATTTTTAAAAAATAAATAAAAAGAACAAATGATACTACTTTTTCTAATATGAAGCTCAGGCACAAACATCGGCCTGCTATGTTTACAGAGCTAACACTAAGCTTGTGGCTTTTTTTTTTCTTTTTTTTTTTAGCATTGTTAATGATGACTTTTGTACTGCCACAAAAATTAGTTAAAAGTCCTTTCTCTTTAGCAATGTGGCGCCACCTTTTGTATCCAATGGATACTAAAGAAGTTCGAATTAACAGAGTTATCCAAAGACAACTCTCCCTCAGAAGAAAACGAAATATAAATAAACAAAAATAAAATAGAATACAATCCCAGATTTTTATGGTGACAAGGGAAGGCTTGTGTGGAGAGGATTTAAGTATTAACTGAATGAAAATTACATACAGTTGTCGTTTATTATTATTATTATTATTATTATTATTATTATTATTATTATTATTATTATTATTAAATACTAATTTAGTATTTAGTAGTAGTAGTAGAACTTTCATAATTTCATTCCGCTTTGAAGTAATGTGGTATCAGTTTTGCATCGCCGAACTGAAGCCTTTTGGCTCTTTATTTTAGTAATTACTTTTACGCAATTTAATTTCTGCTTTAGGGAAATTTTTGAGTACCCGGGGGTTGGTGTTTTTCTGGGTCTTGTCGGTGGATGTTTTTCCCTGGAATATGAGCGATTCTGCTCAGTGACAGGCTCACCTTACCACTGAGTAGAACCACCGTTGATTTGGACGATCCTTTGGTCACTCGTTTAGAGTGGTCTGTGGGATCGCCTAATTTTTAGAAAAGCGCCTGGTCTCTGAAGAGAACCAACCAGTTCGAAACAGCTGTCAGGCCAGCGAAATCTTATCAAAATGGACTAATAATAGACGAATACATAGACACTTGGGCGGCGCCTATGTCTTTTAAGTAGTCCACACTACGGCAAGTCGTGAATGCCGAGGAATGTATTTCCCCAGACTCTCCGGTCAACTCACGAAACTTTTATAGTTTCTACATTTGTCTTTGAAATAATGCTGGATTTAATATCCACTTTACTTATGTAGCAGTATTACTTAATTTTTTCATTATATGTATGTAATTTATCTGAGACATAATAAAGTGTTAAAAAAACCGTATTCACAAAATTGAAATTTAGTTAAACAATGTGTCATTCAAACAACAATTTGATTGGTATTATAGAAAAATTCTGATTCTATCCAAGAATCTAAGAATATTCTGTCAGATAGCGTCATAAAATATTGACTATTCCAAGTAATGCCGCTTTTTTTGTAGATCATAAGTGGTCAAATCGTTGATGTTCAATTCTTGGAAATAGTTGGATAGCTTCTTTGAAATTGCACCAATCGATAACCTTTGAATGACTTTGGTGTTTAAGCCACAACCGGCCAGCTTCGATTGCCAAATATCGATATTTAGTTTTTTTTTTTTTTTTTTTTTTTTTTTTTCTAGTTCTGCTATGTTGTTGATGTCGTTATCGCTGGGTACTGCTATGTCAATAATCCCAACTTACTGATGTTCGATAATGGTGATGTAAGCTCTATTGTGTACCAAGACCGATCCGTCTGCATTATAAATTTCTAGAGAATTTTTGTTGTTTCGTTTTCCAATCCTGTGTCTATTTATAGTGCCACCAGCTATCACTTTGTGGATGTAATGCCTGATGCATAGTCAATTTTCGAATTTTGCAGTCCAATTTGTACAGGTCTTGTTTTATTCAATGTATTATGCCAGCTGTGCATCGGATCAATAGCCCAATAGTTCACTGCTCGAACTGTGTTCAATCCATTAAATTTTGTCCTCTGAATATTCGTGGTTCTTTTGGTGCATTCCACTGCTGCTTTTTGTTTAACTTTCGAGTGGAGAATATCATTGACGTCTAATATTCTTATGTATTTATAGTGTTGTAAGCTGAAATTGCTTTTATATATTTCTCCTAATGAAAATTAAAATTGCTAGCGTCATAAATTTTCCTCTTTATTATTATTATTATTATTCGTGACACCTCCAAGCAGTCCGAAGACTCATCGCGGGATGACTCCTACTGTACAACTCTCCGTCTCCACTACTACACACAACCTCTACTACCAATTACCTACATCAGCGCCATTTACTGCCCACCACCACCACCACCACCACCACCACAGCTAGTATTTTTTGTCTGTAAATTGCGTGTGTTCTGAAAGGCTAATTTGTCTTTATGCGGGATGAAAAACTTGAGTTTCCGGGAGAAAAAACCCTGCTACCTCCGTAGGAGATCGGCTAACTCACCTTCGAGTGAAAGTGTCCATATAAAGATTCCTCCCGTCATGACGAGAATCGAACTTAGGCCTTTTCAAATCGAAGGACGCAACGTACCGTCGTTTTTCCGATTGCGCTTAAAGTTGTTTTCCATGATTTTGTTTTCCATGATATGTTTCAGCTTATTCCAGGTATTTCTGGTGATTTTAGGATGCAAGAGTATGGGAGGGAATCAGACACTTTCTTGTAGTCGATCCATGCTATGTTTAAGTTAAATTTTCCTCTCTTGGAATTTCTGAGAATCATTTTACCAATAAGGATCTGGTCTTTTGTTCCTCGAATTTTAAAAATTTCCTTTTTTGTTCAATCAAATAAATCTGATAAGTAGGGTAGGTGGAATTTACTATGACAGCAGTGAGCAGAATAAGTGTAGTTGTAGGCATGTTATTGGAGATAGTCACTTGGGTCTGTGCCCTTATTTTTATCCTTGATGAAGAGAAATGCATGTTCAGATATCATCCATTCTTCCACTGAACCTGATCGCAACAAATAATTAAACTGTTCTGCAATTCAACCATGTAGACTGGTTTGATGCATTAACTAAAATCTTGTAGTTTATCTTTTCCAGGTGCACACCAGCTTTTTAATTTCCTAGTTTATGCACTGACCATTTTTTTGTGATAATGCCATTTTGCATTTGATTTTGTTTCATTTCTGATTCCATTTCCTTAATCCATGAGGCATCTTCATTATGTTCAATTAGGTTATCGTAAACTGACTTCCAAAATTTGAATGTTTCTTCTTTTTCTGGTGAATGATTGTTTGCATTTGTATTTCTCTGGAGAAATTGAAGAAAATGACGATGGTTCAGTCGAAACTAAATATTGTGTACATATTTTTTGTTTTAAATTCTTGCTTCATATCTTTTTTCAGCGCAGTCACAATAATTCATTCCTTTAGCTCTTCAGTAACACCAATTGTTTTGTTGGCCAAATTATATGAATTTGTGAGTTTGTTTTGATGCTATATATTCTCACCCGTTCTTCTTTAGACATTTTAAGTTACTCAGATCAGCTCAAAGTCTGTTGACATTTTTTCTAACCGGATTTTCCATGATACAGATTGTTTCATCTTTGGCTTTTGCTCTTGCAGTTTGCAAACAAGAGTCATGGTTATGATATAAGCTGTGCTGTATAACACTTCATCTATTTCCTTTAAACTTTTGGTTGCGATTGTTTTTTTACAGCATTTGTAGCTATGAGGAGCGGTTTTAGGTTAGATGTAAGCAGAGTTTTTCATGTTGGTAGTTTTATGCGATCATTTATGGAGTTCATATGTTTCAATATGGCTGACCTCAGTTTATACTGTTTTTCTGTCAAAACATTTTGAGGTGTGTTGTCAATTTAATAATCACCGAGTTGAATTCCAAAGATAGATATAGCTACCTTTTTGATGATTTGCTGTTACGGGGAATGTTGGTTTTTTACAGAACTCTTGCAGCTCAAGTTCAGTATACATTTTGTTGCAGAAAAAGAAATATTTTGGTCCATAAGTCTTTGTTCTGTTATCACAGATTCTGGAAATTTTTGTTTCCAAATGAAATGCATACGTTTTCTAAAACCCCGTTTTCCTGGTGTTGATCTGTAAAATCATTTCAAATCTTCCCGTTTTCTTCTGCAGTCCATTTTATACGTTTGGTTTCTTCTAATCGATTTTCAGCTTCCTGCTCTGAATATCCAGCATTGAGAGCTGGGTCCTGTAGCCCACTTGTCGCCTGATGCTCAGGATCTCCAACATCTTGCACAGGTCTTAATCCCGGCACCGACTAATCAGGTAACGATTTGTTCTTGCTTTTCACATTAAAATGGGGATGGGCCAGTCTTTGTCTGGTTCCTCAGTTGATATCTCTCTGATAAGGGTAATCCTACTGGTAGCTACGCTACTGCCAGCGTAGTTCTCGACTCACTGAAGTTTCCCCCGCCACGACAAAGCCGTGTTCCTTAGAAATATTATTATTATTATTACGTGACACCAGGTAATAGCGTCCTTGTACTATGAAAGTTATTTTATAATAGTATTTCTGAACTGCAGATATAGTAAATAATTTTATTTATTACGAAGCTGTACATGTGAAATCATCATCAATAACAAAAATCAGCTAACGCCTTTTAATCCCTTATTATAGGGAGTAAGCGAGGCTTCATTTTAAATCTTACTTCTCATTACTTTCCATATCACACATTATTTCTTCCCATATCGCATATTATTGTTGTTATTGTTGTTGTATTCAATTGAGAAATCGTAATCAGAGAGTAATTATGTTATTACATAATTACCTTTTTGACTGACAGATATGTCAAATTCAGATCTAAACCAAAGGCTTAGGAATCGACCAGGTACTATTTTAAACTATGCCACAGACCAGACAGTACTATTTTCTGGAGTTGAGATGCTGTTATCCCAAAAGATGCTATTATCTGGAAGACAGCTGTCCCAAAAGATCTCTTAGCGCTTCTACGAACAAATGGAATAGGCGTTTCTCTTATGTTCAAAATTTGCTGAATTGCATTCCCCCCAGATCTCTCTATACTTGGTCAATTTTTCATGCACGTTTCATCTTGTACGCTACTATCCCCTAGTATTGCTACACTAATATTGTTTAGCTACAGTGATGTCTAGCATATTATGCACTAGATGTCTCTGAGTGGCTGTTAAAGTCCCATAATATCTTCGCATTTTCATGTTCAATAAACTTTTTCAATTGTTTTTTTTGAGGAACGGTCCTTATAGACCGTTATAAGTTCGATTCTAGTTACTGACTAAACTTTTATTCGATCCGTTCCTGAGATAGTCTGGAGACCATACACCAAGGGATCAATCAGAGAACATTTATCCAAATTTCACCAACATGATTCAGTTCAAAGACATAATATTCAAGAAAATGTATTATTTCCTTGAATATTATGTATTTGAAATGAATTTTATCATTGAAAAGGAATAAAGCAAATCTAATTTGAAATACTTTCTAATACGTAAAGTGAACAGGCAGCATTGTTCTTCTTTCTGCTTCCAAGAATTTAATTCAGATGACTTATTTCCGTCTCATGCTGACTAACCTAACACGACATAATATTTTTTGAAATAGTTTGGGTTCTCGGCCCAGAATTTCATCGACCTGTCTCTGTTTCTTCAAGCCATTGGTTTGTAGTCCATCATCTTCCTGAGTATTTTATCCTATGCCTTTCATTTAGATATTCTTTCCATTTGATGTATATTTCTATGGTTTCCATTGGCGTTTGCTTCAGTTCTATTAGTGAGTTCATTTCTCTTTTTATCTATTCTTGTATAACTTTAACCCTCTGCTCTTCTGATATATTTAATTTCTACTGAAATTATTGTTCGATATCTCTTTCTCTTATTGTCTAGGCTTTACTGTCATATAATAACGCTGGTTTTGACAAAATACTATACATTTTTGGTCTGCTTTTTTTTTTAGTAACTATTTGCTGATTCTAATGTTTTGTTTAGTATTCTATTTAATTTGGAGAGTTTGTTAATTTTAAATCCTCTAACACCTTTTATTCCCTATAGGGAATAGTGGAGGTCGTTTTTGTCCCAAATGTTTGGAGACTGAGCAGGCTGTTCATTCTTTGCAAGTAGCCAATCAAGGATAACTGGCTCAATATTATACTAATTAAAAGTGGCATCCGATGAAAACCAGACAGATAAATGTCGCCATCTCGTGGTTGTTAACTTAACACAGCATAATATTTTTTGAAATAGTTTGGGTTCGATGGTGTCGATTTTCTTGAGTTTGAGGGGATGCAAAACCCTCAGTTTCTGGGAGGAAAAAATGCACTTTCCCGTGACCAGGATCGACTAACTCAGGAATCAGTCTAAGTAACAGTTAGAAAACATACAAACTGTTGTTTTAATGCTGACCATTTACAAACATCTTAGATTATAGCCTACCAGTTTCGCTAGCAAACTGTCTAGCTTTTTCAAGGCGTTTACTGAAAAACATAAAAACTAGCAAATGCAAATTGAAAGGAACATAAAACGTTGTAAACAAACTAGTAGCTAAGGTTACACGTTCGCGTGACAGAGACAGAAAGGATTTATGGTTCTTATTCATTATCACGCATGCGTGTTTGTTGTAAACGTGTAATGTGATTACTGGCTAGCTGTAGTTCAGATGGATTTAGAGAGAGGATCAGGTTTTTCCACGAATTGTTTAGAATGGCACCCTGTTTTCTGTTGAGCTTTCAGCCGGTTATTAACACTATCCGGTGTTCATTTATCCGATGTAGGCAAGACCACAGGAACCAGGAATGTAATATACTCCTGGATATTTGTAGAATGGTACCTTATCTTTTGGGGATCTTAAAACCTGTCTGATGCTGGTGTTTGGGTTGAAGACCACTCTGATATTGTAGGCTCTTATATTCTGGCTATTCGATAAGAAATTGACTTGATGAAAGGGATGACTACAGTAGAAATGTGCTGGGAGCTTGATTCTTCTTGTCTGGGGGTTGTCACCGGATAGATATTTTTTGATGATGTTCGGAGGATATCCATTTTGTGATAATGTGTTGGCTACTAGTGAGAGATCAGTCTGTGTATTCTCCTCTTCTGATATAAACTTTCTGGCCCTATTTTTCAACATGTGAAAATTTGTGTGTCTTGTGATGGTTTGAAGTATAATGAAGATATCTTCCAGTGTCTCTAGGCTTTCTGTAAATAGATAATGTGATGCTATTTGATTATTTCTTTATCAAGATTTCTAGAAAATGCAGGCGGCTGTTGTTTTCCCCTTCTAGAGTGAATTTTATATTGTTATGTATTGAGTTAATTTTATTCACAAACGATTTTAGGTTTTCTAAGCTGTCTTGCCATATAATGAAAATAGCATCAACATATCTCATCCATATAGATGGTCTAGAGGAGATTGTGGAGAGAATTTTTTTTTCAAGTTTTTCCATAAAAAGGTCTGCACAAGATGGTGATAGTTGGCTTTCCATTGCTATTCCCATTCCCATAGTGGGTAAGGCATTAACGGATTTGTTTTATTGATTTATTTATTTGTTAATTTGTCACAGCTATCTAAATCTTAATTCTAACTTAAACGTATAGTTTAAATAATTAAAATTGCTAAGTTGTTTGATTATTTTATTGTCTATTACTATTTCAGTTGGGACAGGCATGTTGCTCTGAATGTTTTAGTTTTATAAGCCTGCATTTAAGCTCATTTCTCTTAGCAAGCCAGATGAGTGGTGGCAAAATAGAAAGCTTACCGATGCCATCTTGTGTTCCTAATCTCCGTGCTGGTATTATGTTAATGTATAATATCTTACTAACAGTTTCAAACATACTTTGCTCACTACTTCCAGATTACATATTTCAGAACACTGCCAGAGCATCACACTCTTATGTACTAATTTTACCGTTTGACATATCGAGGTAAAAATGGTCTACTAGCGTCCTCCATGTCCAAACACATCCATCAAATTGGTCAGTTCACAGGCAGGTGTCAATTTCTCCATAGTCCAGTTTTTTTTTCTTCATGGTCAATGATTAGTATTTGCTCTTCTTAACAAACAAACAAAAAAGTGAATAATGGGATTTCTTTTGATTTTCATGTCTCCCAATGCTCGTGGTCTATTGTCTTGCAATGACAATAAGTAATCAGTCTTTTCAAGGAGTACTTCTGTCAGTGAGTGTTATATGACTTTTTGGTTTACCATTAAACTAACATATTGAGTAAAATGATCTACTAGCATCTTTCATGTCCAAACACATTCATCAAATAGTAAGTCCACAGACGGATGTCAGTTTTCCCCGTTAGTGTTATGTCTTCTTGATCGCATCTTTGCTCACTCTTACCTTTTCACAAATATCTTCAACATGTTGCCCGTTGTAGATATGAGAACGCATAATGGTTGTGTCATAGCGCCCCTCTTTTTTTGTAATTGCAAATAGTATAATAGCACGTCATTGACGAATGCTATCGTTCACATACCTGACACTCGGCTATCACACTTCTACCCCAGCTTCTGAGAGACTTTTTTTGCGTATACTAATCATGACCATCGGGCAAACTGCTTATCCTCTCTGTAGGCCCTACAATTTATGATTTGCCGAATCTCAGTTGTGTAAAATATGACATTCGCTACGACATACCATTACACTACGTGCGATTGCAAAAAATCAGATGCTATTGCACAGCGATTATGCGTTCTTATATCTGCAACGGACAACATGCTGAAGAAATAAGTCAAATAGGTGAAAGAGTTAACAAAGATACGACTAAGAAGAAGAAGACATACACAGACTGACAGGAGTAAGTACTCCTTATAAATGCTGATTACTTTGTGTCCTCGTAAGAGCATAGAGAATGTGCATTTGGAAATGGGAAAATCCTCAAACAATCCCATAATATTATCCCTTTTATTAGCAATAGCAAATACAAATTCGTTCACTGAGACATAGAAGAAACTGGACTATGGAGAAATTGACATCTGTTCTGTGAATCGAGTAATTTGATGGACGTGAGGACTAGCAGACCATTTGGTTTTACTTCAATATGTCAGTTAAGCAGTAAAATTTGTACGTAGTAGTGTGACGTTGTGGCAGTGTCTGGAATATGGATAAGTAACTGTCATACTACATGGAATATGAATTAATCACTGATCATGGAATACTGAGTACTAGATTCTATATTCGTGTTCTGGATAATTTTTGCCTCTCCTACATTATGGGATGTTGTAGGATTGGCAGGTGTGGAACTGCTCTCCATACTATCTTACATCTTCCTAAATGATAACACTCCGTGCATAAAGTAACCATTGTGACCATATGATTTGAAGAGTATAAGATCGAAATATTGCGATGGTTACTTCCTGAACTGCAGAAATGTGTGTGGCGAATTGGAATGCACAATGGACATAACTAAGATCACCCTCTTCCTGAGAGAAATTTGTTAATGCTTCAAAAAAGGAGGACACACGTGTGCACACCTGCTCGCACATTCAATAATCAGCCAACTTCAAAATACAGGTCAGTATTATCTGCGTAATTGAGACAAGGGAGCCTGTGTAGCTCAGTGGAAGTGGTGCTTGTGTCTTTTGCGCTTGGTCGCTTGAAGTTAGACTTAAGTTCATGTCTAGTCTCCAACTGGGAGAACTTTTTTTAAGCATTTCTTCGACCGGTTCCCGAGTTAGTCGATCTCTGGCACGGACAAGCGGGTTTTTCCTCGGGAAACTCGGGTTTTCATCCTGTAAACTCAAGAAAATCGACCGTAGTACCCACATTATTTCAGACAGTAACACATCCTATTAGGGTTAGGTACCAAAGATGGCAGCACTTGTTTGCCAGCCTCTTCATCGGTGGCCGCCTATAATCAGTGATGGACATGGGCCAGCTATCGCTGATTGGCTAGTGGTGGAGATTGAACTGCCCACTGAGTCTTCAAAAGCTAGATAGGTATAAAGGCCTCGCCTACTCCCTATAAGGAAAAAAAGGCGTTAGATGATTTATTTTATTTTTACTTATATCCAAATACAAAAGTTAAGTAGTGATTCATATGTTAACTATGTCACTTAAGTCATCAGTAACGTTCCCTCCACTGTCTTATAAATAAAGCCCATATGGTTTATAATTCTTTTTTTTTTTTTTAGTAAACTTCCCCAATACTTCCTCCATCTTTGTCTTGTCCTATATGCGGGGATCCATCCCTGACGTGTCGATCTCTGGCACAGGCATAGCCAAGTAATTTAGATTCTTGCAGTTCATTCTATTTGAATAGCCTGCATTTCTTTCAACTGCGTATATTCGCTGGCCGGCCAGTTTTCTTGCAGGAAGTGCATGTTTCTCTTGCAGGAATTGCAAAAGAAACATGCACTTTCTCTGCATGGGTTAGTCTGAACACCATGAGAACGAAAATAATGCGCAGCGTGACGAGTGGAGGGGCCTATACTATAGGAAAAACAAAGCAATGCAGACTTCAACGGCTGGCAGTAACCAGCAGAGGAATTGGAGGACTAAACGTATAATGACTCGAACAGGTGAGCCCGTTTATTTGAAAATGGACTACAAAACTTTAAAGACTTCTTAATCATACATAATTGTTAAAGTTTGTGATTAATAAAGTTACTAAAAGAATTTATTTTGATCACAATTTAACAAGTAGGAACCTTTAACAAAATGGTAAAATATACTTGCATGTAAGTGTGAAATACAACTGAGAGTATTTGTTAACTCACATAAGAAAATTTGTTGTAATATGATGAAATAAGGTAATTAAATTATAGAATATTGGTCATAAGAATTTTGCATGTAAAGGCTCGTTGTTAAACAATTGAAACAAGGGATTATAGGTTTATGCTTAGAAAATTTTGGTAAGCTGATAAAGTTTAGTGAATGTGACTCATAGGGTTAGCAAGAACCAAGGTGAGGTCCAAGGTCAAGGTTCCCGATTTTAGACGTCGCCACGAGTCAGTCGCGTGCACACGACCCGTGGGAATTTTCGGCAGAAAAACGCCACCCTAACTGGTCACAGGAAGTGTATCCAGACATCGGGGGTTGGGAGGGGGAAGGATTAATTGCAGAAGGTGCCGGTAGGATAATGGAATTAAAGGGTTAGGAACCCCCCCACACACACACACACGCATGAGGCTCTCTCTTATTTTGCAGTCTTTGTATGGGTTGTCTTATGTGGTTTTCCTGAGTGTCGGTCAAGAGTTCTCTCCTTCCACCACGAGAAGGAACAAAGCGGGATTTCGGTCCTAATTCCCTATTATAGAAAGGAGGGACGCCATACTGCTGAGAAGAAAGGTAAGTACTGCATGTTATATCAACCGTGTTCTTGCCGAAAAAAGAAAATCTGTGGAGTACCAGGTGCCCACGTAGTGAATCTCATGACCACAGAATCGCAGATCCATTGTGTTTTCCTTGGAAGAAGCTTGATGTGCTGAACACATAAAGGCCCACCTTGATCTGAGAAATCTCAGATATGGTCCACTACGGAAGAATTCGTCCTCGGAAATTACAGACGAGTAAGAGCAGAGACTAGCATAGAAGATCCTTATCAAACGGTATTGTAAAATCTTATATTATTTCAGACCTTATGTAGCTGAGATTGTAGTTCAGTTACCAATCAGTTGAAAGACTTGAATGAGTGTTGAACTAGGACTTTAGCGCATTTAAGAATAGAAAGAGAACAAGCTTGTCAGTGTTAATAGATAAATAATCATGTGTCTAGTAACTTATGCATGTCATCTATATTTTGTCTGAGAGATGTCTGAAGAATTGAATGTGGTTACTATTGTAGTGATAGGACTGTTTAATCCATATTACTCTCGTGAGTTAACGTGTATAACTAATTGTGTTTAATTAAGGTATTGTATCATAATATTGTGCTCAGACAGATGAGAAGTTTTAGTTAGTTGTTAACATTTGCGAGGATATCATTTTATTGTATGTGTGGAGTTTTTTGAAGTGACATAATCGTCCTTCCCACGTAGAATGTTATAACCTATCATTTGCGCTTTGCAAGTATTGCTTTGTATTGTTTCAGCTTAGTATTGAATTAAGTTTTAACGAATTTTAATATTGTATTGTGCTTATGTATATAATAAACTTTTGATCATTAAAAACTCAGTTGTCTGAAATTGTCATTCAATGCACCGCTTGTAATAACGTAAGAATCTAGCCGTGGGGAGGGGGAAAAACATTTTGTTGCGAGTTCAAGGTCACGATTACATAATTGTTTCACACCTAAACATATTTAAGAAATTGCTTCTTGTTTCGATTTTCTTTCATAAACTAAAATTCATAAATGTCCTAAATGGCACAGCTAAAAAATATAAATGTTTTGAAATCATCCAAATACAAGGTATTTGGGTGATTTATTACTATACATTTCACGTATAGTAAGAAATTTGTTACAAACAAGATAAAAAATAAACTTGTAAGAGGAATTAACAATTATAGGACGGTACAAGGGGGACACAACATTATTTATTTGAGACTATTCAAAAACACGTGCAAATGAATCAAAAAATTAACCAATAAACCCAGTTCATTAAGAGGTATGAAATGCTATGTTCTAAGGCAAGGAAGGGGTAATTTTTCATGGTCATCAATATGAGAGTCGAAAGAGAAGAATGAAGCCTTGTCTTTAGGTGAATTTACAATGCTACCATTAGAGTGAGATAGAGGATGAACCACAGATCGACAAAAATTGTGCCTGACACCTTTGGCAAGGGGCCAAATGGAACTATTGCTGGTGGCACAAGCAGTGAGTTTTCTACATTTATGCTTGCCTTTTTAATGGAAATTCTCAAGGCTTTGAACGAAGCCAGTATTTTGGTCTCAAGCACTTGTGAAAAGCTGTTTGCTTTTCTTGGACAGCCCTGACACAAATATTGGAGAACCATGGTTTAGATAAGGGTTGGGGAAAGAGTGAGTAATGAAAGTTTCCCTTCCTATATGCATTATTCTGTATCAAGATCAGAACAAGTATCTGGATCTGATACTTGTTCTGATCTTGAAGCAGTTGGACCATGGAAAAGGATTGAAATCATGCCAGTCCTCTCAGTTCCATTGTAATACTAGAGCTCGCGAGGTTGTGAATGGCTGAATGAAGGACGTTCCAGGTTTCGTCTTATCCTTGACGAAACTTGGAGAAGATTGTGGTCTGAATTGCATACGATGGAGCATCGGAGACTTCTTTCCAAGCTTCTACCTAGTTTCCACCCTTCCCTTCCAAAATACCAAAGTCTAGAAGTCAGTTTCATGTTAATGCCATAGAGAAAACCATTAAGAAATGGTTTTCTTAATGACTGCTTTCTTGCGTGCTTCTGCAGTACTATCCCAAGACACAGAAAGTGAAGCCCCTGCCCTGTGCCTCGTGCTTTACATGTCCCCATATATTACATATACAAAAAGAATATTAAATAAGAAATAAAAAACAAAATTCTCAATCAAATTAAATAAATTACTTGTTGAAAAGCCATCATCATTCAGCTGATGATGGCTTTTCAGCAGAAACGATGTAAGTTATTTTAGTACTAAGGCTAGTTGCCAAAATATCATAAACAGAGGATAACGTATCCAGATGAGTCTGTCGAATGGAGCGAAAATTTTCCTTTTTGAGAGGGCATTTCGAGTGTACATCCATCCTGTAGTACCGTGGTAGAGTAAGGCTTTCCTTGTATTTTTCCTTAATACTGTGCATATTTATCTTTTACATAATCAGGAAAGCGGAGACAATAAACATTGTATTTTTCAATCTATTTCAGACCTCTAATAATCGGGGCGATGATCTCACACCCGGGGGGATGAAATTCAACTCCCACCTAATACAAACATCCATGTCACGGCGGGATTCGAGCCATTTCCTTTTGGATGGAAAAGAGATACGCTAATTACTTGGCGTATCTTTTAATACAACCAGATCGGTGTATTAAGGCTAGGATGCACGGTATATAGAGTGCGAAGCCGTTTTAGCCCCTATCTAACTTTTGGAGACTGAGTGGGCAGTTTAATCTCCACTGGAAACCAATCAGAGATAGCTTGACCAAGACTATCACTGATTTAAGCGGCCGGCAGTGAAGAGAAGGCTCAACAAGTGCCGCCATCTAGTGGTCCCCAACCATTACACAATATTTTAATATCTGAAATAGTATGGGTTCTACGGTCGATGTTTTTGAGTTTACGAAACGAACAATCCCAAGTTTCTTGGAGAAAAAACTAAACGGCTTACCCATGCCAGAGATCGACTAACTCGGGAACCTCTCGAAAAAGGCTTAGAAAAAGTTCGTTTAGTCAGCGAGTAGAACTTAAGATTATAATAGACTTGAACTTAAGTCCATCGGTTTTGCGCTGAGGAGTGCAAACACCACTTCCACTGAGAAATATTCAAATAGTCGTCGGCTAAATATTCCCCCACACAAAACACAACAACAACAAAATGAAAGACTTATGTAACATAAATGCACTTTTTTTTATCGTTCTCAAAATTACCCAGAAAAATCTGATTTGATCTTTTTATATGTGATGCAATTATCCAAAAAAGGGTAATTGCATCAGATCAAAAGGTAGAAAGGAATTGTATCAAATCACTTCTTTTTTGATAGTAAAAGTAAAGCTGTCTGTGGTAATTAGACATAAATGGAACTATTTCAAACCAAAATATTGCTTTGGCTTACAGCAAAAAAGTGTTCCTTTACAGTGGTGAGTAATCCCAACTTTCAGCCTGGTAGCTATGGAGAAAGGATTTGTTAACGTTTATATCTAAGCTAGATGTGATTTCGGAAAGCAACCATTTGCGATTGCCCTAACAGTCGGAACTCTCTTTTTAATGAAAAATAAAAAATAAAATAAAACTCAATTTTTTTACTGCTGAAATATAAACGACTTTTTAAAAAAAAAAAAAATAAGGAAATATAACAAGAAATTTATTTCGTAAAATATAAAAATAATTTGAGCTGTTTGTTATCTCCTAAAACAATTGATGCCAAGTCGAGAAGGGGAAAAAATTGTGGATGATTGCGAAGAAATAGTTGAGTTTCAGATGCACCTGCTTCCGCGAAATGGCAGTATTATTATTGCGTGACGCCTCCTAGTCGCCAGAGGCACTGTACTCTACTACTCAAATTACACACACACACATAGCCGACCGTCTCCGTTAAGGATCTGTCTATTTAGAGTCTTAGTCTACGCTGCTTAATTCTTCAACTACACACAACGCCATCTACCGAATACCATTTTTTTTTTCTCGAACTGTAAAATTGAGTGATAGATTTCGGATACTGAAATATCCGAAAAATTATTGAATATTACTGAGAAAAAAAAAAGATTTATATTAAAATGTCTCAGGCTCAAGTCTTACAGCTTTATTGCAGTTAGGTGCAAAGGAGGTGTTAATCTCTCTTACATAAGAAAAACATTTTTTAACTATCAAAATATAATAAGAATGGAATCTTTTATAAAGCATTTGATTGGCTACTGGTTTTACCATACGATTGGCTACGAGAAGGTAAAGATAGCGCATGCGCTTATTTTATTTTCAAACTTTGGCGCATTTGTTATAGAGGAGTTGAAACAATAATTCCAAATAATCTATGACTGCAGTGTTGTTTACCTTTTATCAAAACAACATCAAATTGGTGACGAATTGGAAGATGAAGAAAGGAAATTTGATGAAACTTCCGTGAGATGTGTATACATTTAAATGACAAGATTCAATCAGTTCGGTGTGCAGTGTATAC